>NC_135498.1:20044265-20156765 GCF_052857255.1 Amblyomma americanum
CTATATAAACACAAAAAAGTGCTATTGCTCGTTACAGGAGCGCAATTTGGTCGTCATTATGTTTAAAGAAATAAAGATGGTTCTACATTTGGCGTTGACAGCTAGAACGTTGCAGGTCAGCTTTAAAGATGGCAGCAGTAATATTCTACGTGGTTGCAACTGCCTTTTTTTTAGCGGTATTGCATGTGGGGTATGATTAACGCTTGTAAACAAATACCATCTATCGGACCTCCCACAATTTTTTCGGAATTAGTAATAACTCTCGCGAGAAAACTTTGTGCACGCATAAAAACACATTAGTGTAGAAGCATCATTCATTCGCTGTATGTGTGCTCTCTTGCTAACTCACTGCACGTTTCGAAAGTTAGCGACTCGGCTTTATTAGGTCCTTCAACATTTGCGTTTGTCTCCTGAGGACCCCTGAAATGCATGAATACGGGTACGTGTGCTCCACAATGAATAAAATCACGTCGACTTCGGTGATCATGCTTTCGGGTTCCGACAGGAACCCTTAATTTTCGTAAGCGCGAAGAATGTGAATTCAACATACGTTCCAATGCTTTGAGGAGAGTGGCGTTCCGCACCGGCAGCTTTCGCTAGGGTTGTCTTTTTGGGGCACCAGGCGCTCTGCTCATAGCACACTGAGTGAGAAAGAGAGGTCAAACAAGAGGGGCCGGTGCACACAAAGCTATGAACCAAAGTCGCTGAAAATCGATGAAGAGGAGAAAGAGCGAGGGATGTTTTCTCTCGGGCCACCTGGTTCCCTCTGATTTACCTCCGCCTCCTGCATTGATCTCCTCCATTAAATGGCACCGAGCCCGGTAATAGCAAGGGCTGCATTAGCCAGGGAACAAGGCAGCCGATTGCAGACCCCGCACTCTTTGCTCGGGCAGCTCTTTCTTTCCACGCTGTCCTCGGCTTCTGCCGGTATATTTTACTTATATGTATTGATGGGTGAATCCTCGGGGATGATAAACGTGTGAGCGAGAAAGCAATGCTGTTATAATGCTCGGGCCTAACTTCTAGCGCAGAAAGACAAGGGCAAAGAAGCGAAGTGGGCGGGACACCGCACTCTGCTCTGCTTCTGCGATACGGTCAAAGAGAAAGATGGTGTGTGGTCTCCCTAAATTTGTTCACTTGTTGACCTTACCTCCTAAATGCATAAAGAATTTCTGTGGCACAGAGTTTAACCACTATTTGACTAAGCCGATAGCGTTACACGTCGAGTCTTTTTTTGGACACAAAGTTCCGGTGATCTTCACACCATTCTTCTTTCACTCTCTCATATCGTTGTGTGCAGAAAATAAGAATTTATGGAGTCGTGGCTTGATGTGACGTCACTTAGCAGCGACGGCGTCGGAGCCGGCCCAAAGAGATGTTGGGTCTGCAAGAAATGCCTCTTCGAGCGTAGTGTGTCCGCATATGAGAGCCACGCAGCAAACAGTTAAGCCCGAAACCCACCACTTTAACCCACCAATTTTAATGGTGATCAGCAACAGTATCGATAATATTACCGTCCTCCCTGTGCGCACGAACTTTGGTGCATGCTTGCAGGGAGCCGCTGGAACTGGAGGCAACTTGAGATTCGTACAAGGGCGAACTTTCACGAATACGCAATTCTACAGAGCGCTGTCTGTCCCAGGTATGCAAAGAACCCGGAATGAAACTACGACGCTTGCCCCAACCATATTTAAGTTCTGCCTGGACATACAACGTAGCGGATGCGTGTGCCAACCTACGACACTCCATTTATCTCCATTCCACTTCACTGTAAAGTCTGTTTCAATTTTTTTTAACAGGTCCATATTGTTCCGAGAGCCCGCATCGGAGAGCGATAAGAAATAACCCGGGTGATTTTTATTGCACAGTTATACCCGCTGAGGTGACGCAGTGACTTACGCGGTCGGCTGCTGATCCCAAGGTCGCGGGTTCGATCCCTACCGCTGCAGCCGTATTTCGATGGAGGCGAAATACAAAAACGCCAGTGGGCTCTTCAATGTCACTGCACTTTAAAGAAGTCCAAGTGGTCTAAATTAATACAGCCTCGACCATAGCGTACCTGATAGCCCATTGGTCGCTTGGGGAATTTAAACTCCAAATGTGTCAATTTACATTTTTTTTATTGCACCAGTCTGAGCCCATGAGAGGGGCGCACGACATGGCTGCCACTTAAAAGCCGAGAAACCTTTCTTGTATTTTGGAATAAGAAGTGCGGACGTATCACCTTATAACCTGTGAAATATTTAGAAATTAAGGCACGAGCAAATTGAACGACATCGTGTTCACACCTTGCGTTGATAATCATATTTTATGAAACTAGAAAGAACTGACGCAGGTGAACTACAATAATATTGTTTTGTATATCTCGACAAAGCAGCGGGCTCCGTAGAGCGACATTTTATGATTTGTGGGATCCGGTATTGAAGTAGTTGCTTTTGGGGCGCGTAGTGCTTGCTAGTGTGCCTCGCGATAGACGTCTTCAAATGTCGCCACTGTAGACCACGTTGCAGATGGTTTTATTTGGCGCATTTTTTTCCGGGTGATCTCGCAAGTTACAATAGTTGTTTACCACAGCATCCGCGTGTCTTGCTGAGACTTCCAATGGTCGGTCGTACTCGGGAGCTCGTGTATGTGACGTCTTTTCAGTATACTACCCTGAGCGTATCTGCAGAGAAAAACACTCCAGCAAAGGCGCAAGAGAAAGCGCCAGGAATGTCCAGAAAACTTTGTTTGCGATTTGGGAGTTCTAGTTGCTGTTAAACCCTGCAATACAGAGGCGAAACCTGAAGAAGAGGCGCTGTGCTAAGGGCAAGAGGTGAGTTTTCTATACGAATACAAGACAGTCTAGAGAAACATGAAGCAACACGACGGATTGGGCGAGTTGCACAGCTAGATCTTTTAAGAAAAGACAAACAAGGAAAAAACGCAAGCGTTTACATTCCATGACTCGCAGGGCACAACAACAGCAACGGCTGTCACTTAAACACAGCGATACAGGACAACGCATGACAACAAGCGGACAACATAGCACTGACAGTAGCCGCTATTTGGTCTACTTCTTCTACGCTTCGTTTTTCGAGCTCATGTTGGAATTATAAGTAGAACCATCTTGCAGATGGAATAGATGAAAATAAAACAAAAACGCATGTACGCAGTACGCGAAATAAATGACCACTGAAACAACATGAAGTGCGAAAATGGAACGAAGAACGAACAGACGTTGCCAATAAAATATAACAGTATCGTGGAAAGGGAAACTTGTACCGCAGGGGGTGTGTCGAAATCACGGTGGCGGCGAAGACACCGTTGTTGACCAACGAATTAGGAAAAGACTCGCGGTAATCGATAAAGCGCCACGTCTGGTGGGGCGAACCCTCATTCACTGCGGTAAGGCAAAAAAAGCACGCAGCCAGTCCAAGAGTTTCCGACAAGAAGCATGAGCAGAGACTTCCACGGCGGTAAAAAAAGGCAGCAGAGAAAAAAAAAGTTGCCGCCACCGTGTGGAAGACGTTGAAGTAACGAGCATTAGCTGTTTGGTTTACTAGAATTGATATGACGTCATAATCACATGGTTTCACTTTTGTCCACCACATTACATTTTGACGTCATCTTCGGCACCCAAATTTGGCCGCCATTTAGGATTAATTAATGGCGCCATCAACTAATTATCATTTTGGCCGACATCTTGGATGTATAAGTGACGTCAATCAAACATTTATTGGATATGTCAGTGACGTCACCAATAATTCACTAATTCAATATACTAATGACGTCACCAATCAATCACCAATCGGATGGCTTTATCGATTTAATATGGGGGCCGCCATCTTGAATTCCTCGGACTTAGAAAATTTCACGCCGAAGGGAGGTGGTATCAGACCCAAAGAAATCGAGAAACGTTGATGAGTAAGAGCTAACGCTCTTATAACAGCGGTGGTCTCTCCGTGTTAAAAGGCACACTGTTCGGTTTAAAAAGTTGTCGTCGGTCTGTATGGAATTGCTCCAGTGCCGTTCTAAGTGCTCCTAAGCGTTGTAAGGACAGAGAGGGATAAGCCTTTGCGCACTCTAGAGCTTCGGAAAACAAGAGTGGTAATTATTTAAGCCATGCACGAAGAAATCCATATTCCCCATAGGCCACACACGAAGTGACCCTTAATTTAGCAACTGTGACCAACGGAAGTACCATAGCTACAAGATATCAAGCAAGACTTCATTCCGTCGAAAAAAAGATGCACATATATGTTTATCAATTAGTGTGTGGTGCGAGCACACCTCTGCCTTGATGCAGAGACAAGAGAAGCATTTTCAGAATCTCGTCTACCTTAACGGCGTTTTCGACCACTGCAAAATACTGCCGCGAAATTGCAAGGATCTGTTGTGTATACGAACGGCCAAATCATCTTCCTTTAATTAGGAGGTATCTTTGGTTTCTGCTGACGCGCTTAGCTGAGAAAGGAGACTTTATTCGCGTAGTGACCCCTATAAGCAATACCCGTACGTTACGCTCCTAACCAAATCAACTAGAAAAAGTTAATTCGTCGATAGTAAAGAAAAAAACATAAATAGCTGCTGAGATTTCACATCACTCCTTCTTTGCGGCACCTCGTCGAACCTGTGCGTTGAAAAATCTCTGAATTTGTGCCTATTCTACATCAGATCAATGCGCTGCTCATCACGCTGTGAAGTGCGTTTCATGGCGAAGCATTCTGAAGGAAGCGAAACTCAGCTACAACCTGTCTTTTCGAAGTGGACTCGTGACAAGGCACTACCGGACATAGTTGAGATAACTTTTGCCAACTGCTGCTCCTTTGCTGAGGCGAGAAACGGTAAATTTATTCCAATTGACGCAGGCACTGTCGTACAGAAACATAAAAAGAGGAAATGCACAACAAACAGCAATGTAGCTTGGTCCTAACAGGAATAACTGATTGCTACCCTGCACTGCTGGGAGGGTTCAAGGGATGCATATAGCAAGATAGCAAGGAAGGGCACTCTTCGTAGGCGTTCGTAGGGAAACGCAGTTCACAGTCAAAGGCGTGTTCTCAGAACTCTTAAAGACTGATTTGGCTATTCAAAAGAGCTGGTTAAAAAGCTCTTGTTGCAACCGGGTGTCTAACTGTAATAGTTGAAACCTTACTTATCAAAAATTAGTTGACCGACTAAGTAGTTAACATTATTCTCCTGCTTTCTGATGTCTGTTAACGCGGGTATCCTTGTGCCGCCGAAGCCGCCGTCATATCTCACAAAGCCTATTTTTAAAATTAATGGCGATCACCCCTGAAGCACCTGGTACAACCTATCATATCCGCTTATAAATATTTTCACTTCGTCTTGATGCAGCGTTGAGTACTTAATATCGCTTCGCGTGCATTTCAAGAGCATTTGCCCGCCGGTTTCTCAGATGCCCTTTCGTTCGTGTTCTAGGCAGGGGAAAATAGATTGACGTGCAGTCGCTGGAAAATGCACAGAGTTTATGGCGTGGTTTACGCCCCTCGCTGAACAAACATCCCAAATTTTTCGAGGCAGCGCAATATCTGCCTTACTTCGTCTCTCATTTCTGGGCTTCGTGACTCAGAGGTTATAGTTTGCGAAAGTGGCTGCTATCGCGGCCTGCGACATTCTCAGTAGAGACGGCATATTGCGCGCACGTCAGACACGTCGGCTGCAGCGCAGACAAGAATTTAATACCGTAGGGCACGACTCGCAGGGGGTTGGTTATGAAAGCATTTCGACGGAACTGCCAGGCTTTAAGCTTCGAAGAAATATCCTTCTTAAGTGCAGAATAGGCGAAGCCAGGTCGCCTTGCGAATGTTTTGACACTGGCGTATGACACGCAGAGAGTGGCGAGATCAGTTCAATTTTTGCGAGGCAGAGGTAAGCCTTTCGTTATTGTCTAAACATCACGTTTCCGGAATAGAGGCGGCAAATCGAAATATTGCCAACGCTTGCCCTGTAAACAGGTATTAGTCGATGATTTCGACAAAGAAAAATTCGGCATTTGAAAAAAGCCAGAAGCAATATAAAACGCAACAAGTATTTTGTACTGTATTCATTATGTCCACAAAGTCTGAGGTGGAGTTTGAAATAAAACATTTCATTAATTTATACTTCACGCACTTAAATGCTTTGAGAATCAACGAAAGTAACACAAAAAAGTTGACATATAGTGGCTTCTGCGGTACGAAGTCTTAATGAAGAATAAGAGCAGATGCTTAAACGCTTAAAATCACTGAAAATTAAGATGCTTAAAACTAATAACGAAACATGGGACAGGTCGTGCGCCCCTCTGATATTACTTCCTTGCATCATGATACCTGTATTGTGAACAGTAATTTGGGAAAATATTGTCGATCGTTTTACTGTTTCAATTGACACATGTGTTGCTCACACGTTGGCGCCTTTCTTATAGGGCAGCTGCAACCTATTCGTGAAGCAGTCAAGCCGCAGGAAAAAAAATTAAAATAATACTGCCCAGAAACAGATCGACCACCACGCCTAACAAAATCGCCTGCGCCCTCTTTTGGGAGCAGGATTGTTAATGCGAATATGCGCCCCGAGAAAGCCTTTAGTGACGGGACGTAAACAGAAAACGACTTAAGTAGCGTCACCGTTGCGTCGTTGTCCTGATATGTCTTCGTGCAGTTTTCTCAGTACTGTTTATGCCCTAGAAGATGTTCACTGCAGCGGGAAAACCTTCCGCAGCATGCCAGTTTACGCCCACAGTTCTGCTTTCACCACACAGTCTTACTCAGCTTGACGCCCATGCACTTTCAAACTGCGAGTGCAGCTCACGTTACATGGGCCACGCGGGATGTTCGGAATGCACGAACAGCATTGCCGGACACGCTAACTGCCCTGAGTTGCAGGAATTCTGGCTGTCTGGATATTATGCAAATAGGATGCGGCCACCAGAGCCCTGGTCGCTTCGCCACTCCATTTCGCGGATAGTGCGTTTCTGCGTCGCCGCGGTCAACTTTCGCGCACGCTGCATGCATAATGCTTAAGCATGCACTGCACACATCAATTCTAACATAAACCATTCGTATCATGGTTGCTGAGAGAAGCCCCGAGAACTAAACCAGGTGTTTAGTCTGAAAGCAGCCAGTTCGTTAGGTTCCACGCTGGCGAATGTCTTACTTCATCGAAATGCAGCAGTATGAGCCGACGGCGTCAGCATTAAGAACACCAAATTGGTATATTTGTCAGGTAATTCCTCCAACACTGATATGTGAAGCCAATCTTGACCTTGCATAAGTAGGTGTCTATCTGTGTGGGATTTTTATGTCTTCTTCATGAGAGTCAGTTATTTTTGATATCTTAAAGATTGACAGAAAATCTACGGAGAGTGAATTGAAAACAGAACAGTTTCGATTACTCTTTGTTAGATCAACCCGCTTTAATCAATGAATCTTCGAATCTTAATGAAAAAAAATTACTCAAAGTTTACACTATATGCTGTGTAAACCAGTAAACTGAACGAACACTTACGCACATCACCCTCCGGTATGAACAATCCTAATAACCGTGTAGTGGTGGTACCACCACGTCAGCATTTCACCCCTTCTAATTGGCAGGTGGTGCGTTAGTCGGGTGTAACGTCCCAAGTAACACATGGTCTATGAGGAACGCTGCAGTGGAGTGCTCCAGATTAATTTGTACCACTTCGGGTTCATAATGTACGGTGACATAGCACAGCATACGGGCGTTTTTCGTTTTGGCCTCCTTCTAAATACGGCCGTCACGGGTGGTATTCGATCCAGCGTCCTTGGGCCAGTAGAAGAAAGCCAAGGACACTCAGCTAACGCGGCGGGTCGCATTCACTCGTGTAGTTTAGCGTACCCGCGTACACACGTCTACGCACTTGCACATGCAATATCCTTCGACAAATTCGTTTTAAGATATGATGTCACTGTGAGCTAGAGGCCAATGCATGCTCCATTAATTGGCAGTCCAATCTCTTGCACATGAACTGTTCATGAACGGTTCGAACTGACTCTCCTGCTCTCCAGCCACAATCTCGCAATGCAAGCACGGTGCTGTGCAAGCGCTTCACGTCCTCGCCTTCACCCTCCTCCCCCGCGCTCTCATTCTTTCACTTTAGCTTTGTCCGTGCGTGCTCTCCGCCTCTCCCCCCTGTGTTGGGCGTGTGAAACAGCGTGGTGGTGCTGCACGTGACCCCCTTTGAAATCGCTCCTATGAAGTACTTTCGCTCTAAATGATGAAAACAGTGAGCGCTTCCTCCGTTTCACATTGATACCTTTCCAAACTCATGCTCAAAGCCTGTTTTTTTTTCCAACAAAATGCAATGCTAATAGAGCATCGTCAAGTGGCCTCTGCTAGCAGGAAGTGCATGCCAATACTTTTAGAAATGACTGGTCACGATATATGTGTGTTAAAAAGTGAAACAGCCGCGAAATTTGGCTGCTATAGGGTGTCCCTGCTGATGCAGGTGGTCTACAGAGCTGGAACGGTGACCTTTTTCTGGCTGTGTAGTCACAAGAGCAGCAGGCACATTGAAGGGGATAGTTTCTATTGCAGAATTGGTATGTCGCTAAAATAAGCGATGAAGCAGTAGTACAAAATAATCTCTTCAGACAACCGAAAATTTTCTGTTGTTTTGGTGCATAGGGAATGTACAAGTAAGGAGACTAGACAATCAAGAGCAGATTATGCAAGAAAAAAAAAGAATGCTTACAAAGCACTTTTTTCTTTGTTGCTTTTGTTCGAAGAAATTCGGAGCTGTTTGCACTAGTACGTTTATTAGCTTGCTCCTGCTCACTGAAAAAAAAAAACAGCCAAACTCGCCCATCTGTGCTGTGTTTAGTTTCAGATTTATACTTGGCTTTTCTGCATTTGTAATGGAATCTCTTTTTAGAGTGTTTTTAACTGCCGTTCATCCAAAGCGAAAATGTTTACTTACTCAATACTGCCCCGTCGAGAGCGACGTGTGCAAAATCGATGCACACACACACATAAAGAACGGCTCTAGTGAGAGTGCGCGCGAACACAAAAGAGCCTTGAATACAATAAAACGACGATTATAAACGGGAAGACAACGATATGCACACACACGTTGGTGTGTGTGCAACTCACGTGGCGTTGTTGTCCGGCACAGGGCGAGAAAATTAACGAAGAAAGGTTTAGGCAGAGCTGAGAAGAAATAGAAACTAATCCCTCGCTCGCGGTCAACATAGCTGCTGTTGGTCTATGACGCGAAACACGCACAATATTTTTAGATGAGTAATTAATAGTTGAATGACGTAGATAATTGTGCAAACATGGCCACTTGCAAGATATTCTGTATCGCCACTCATACTTAAGGGCCCGCCAAGGGAGTATGAATGCACTGGTATGCACAAACATAGGTACTTCCTACGAGTCGTTAAGCAGCTCCTTCGCAAAGCAGCTCACTGATGGGCCTTGTGGGAGCGACTTCGTCTGGTCAATTAGTAGACCTTAATGGATGCATCCTTTATACGCAGGCATCTACAGGCAAACACGAAGAGATGAAACTTTGCTTTCGAGACGCCGTGGTGGCTCAGTGGTTATTGCCCTCGGCCACTGACCCGAAAGACCCGCCGTGTTCGATCCTGGCTGCGGCCGTCGCATTTCGATGGAGGCAAAATGCTAGAGGTTCGTCTACTGTGCGATGTCAGTGCACGTTAAAGAACCCCAGGTGGTCGAAATTATCTGGTGCCCTTCACTGCGGCGTTCTTCAATCTGAATCGCTTTTTGACATTAAACACCATACACAAAGGATCCGAAGCTTTCTTTCCACCTCGTAGAAGTAGGCATAATTTCTTTCTTACAATCTTAGCATTGGCTAATTAGTTCACGTCACTCGCAGCTGTTCCACAGAAGGTTGCATCCTCATTTTTGGTCTTTTTTACAATTACTCGATGGCCAAATGACACTGCGACACGCCGTCACGTAAAACAGAAAGAAATAAACGTTGTGAATTGTCGAGGTGATTTTTAGTCACTTTTTCTATACAGTAAAAGAGGATGACCAGAAAGTTCGCGTTGTCTAAGCGCCGCAGCGGCAAACTGCCTGCTGCGTTCGACTGCTGGGTCCAAATCTGGGTTATCGAATCTCGGCTGTAGCTATCGCATTTTGAGAAGCCAAATGCAAACACTCTCGTGAACTGTTCCATGTCAGTCCACGTCAAAGAACACCAGACGGTTGAAAATTAATTTGGAGCACTGCACTGGAGCGTCTCTCATCGGCCATGTGCTGATTCGAGACGTTAAATGCTACATACAACATAAGTACCAGCCACATTAAAGTGTTGTCTCTGCGACTGTAAATCTGGCTCAAAACAGGCAGTAGTGGCCTTGATTCTGACGTCAAGGCGTTGGACGGAGTGCCGGGCATCTTGGGAAGATTCCTACTTGCAAAACCATAGTTTCACACTCTATTACTTGACTAACAAAAAAGGAATTGTATGTCGATGGTATAAACGAACGAAATAGTTCACTTTTCGCTCCAGTTATGCGATAGTGCTGCGCATTAATTTATGTTGGCTCAGACTACGTTTGGCTGCGGCTATTGAATTAGCTGCGTCACACATAGTAGCACGCATGCTGCCTTCACGCCACGTAATTTCTAGCGAGATGCGCCCCCCTCCCCCATGCATATATTGTTGTTATCACTGTGCTCGGGAATGTATGTGCTTGGCATTCAGTCAGATGAAGAATTTTTGTCGGATTTGCCCCACTGCTGAAGGATATGAAAATTCCCTACCAAGAATAGGTGAGTGCGTGTGTGTGTGGGGGGTGGGGGGCACTTTTTATAGTGATGAGCAGAGGGTTTGCCAGCATGTACATATAGCCGACTTAAGTCACTCGTAGTTGGGGATGTGGTTAGGAGAGGAAAAGGGTAAGAAAAAAAATTATCGTAAAGAAAAAAAATGGAAACCCAGAGCGTCAGAATGGACCATGTGCGAGTGAGCAGAGTTCCAAGGCTGTCATTATGCTGTCTCGCCTACATTGATTACTCGGACCACACCCCCGCTATTTGGAAGAACTATTGGGGCTGCCATCGACGCACAATCAGAACTTCCGCTCTAATGTTCTTCAATTGCGAACATTTGTCCTCAGGCAGCGTGCAGTAATTTTCGGCTGCAAACTGCTCTCCTGTGGTTTAATTACTACACCGCAATGCCGTCGTCGAAATGCCATTTACAGAGAGGCTGCAGAGCAGCCTCGACTTCTTTGTTGTTACTGAATTTCACTACGCAGCCACTCGCGCCACCACGGTGGAGTTTTTTGGTGCCAGTGCTGCCTTCGTTGCGTATTTCCGTCCATCGACAGCTGCCCCAGATGCTGTATTCATTGTTTCGGGCTTATGGGCAGCTTGTTATCGAGGATCACTCTCCGAAGTGGGCGTAGGAGTTGCTCTCTAATTGTTGTTGCTGTTAGCCTCTTCTCTTTTGCCAATTCTTGTCCACTCAGTGCACACACACACACACACACACACACACACACACACACACACACACACACACACACACACACACACACACACACACACACACACACACACACACACACACACACACACACACACACACACACACACACACACACACACACACACACACACACACACACACACACACACACACACACACACACACACACACACACACACACACACACACACACACACACACACACACACACACACACACACACACACACACACACACACACACACACACACACACACACACACACACACACACACACACACACACACACACACACACACACACACACACACACACACACACACACACACACACACACACACACACACACACACACACACACACACACACACACACACACACACACACACACACACACACACACACACACACACACACACACACACACACACACACACACACACACACACACACACACACACACACACACACACACACACACACACACACACACACACACACACACACACACACACACACACACACACACACACACACACACACACACACACACACACACACACACACACACACACACACACACACACACACACACACACACACACACACACACACACACACACACACACACACACACACACACACACACACACACACACACACACACACACACACACACACACACACACACACACACACACACACACACACACACACACACACACACACACACACACACACACACACACACACACACACACACACACACACACACACACACACACACACACACACACACACACACACACACACACACACACACACACACACACACACACACACACACACACACACACACACACACACACACACACACACACACACACACACACACACACACACACACACACACACACACACACACACACACACACACACACACACACACACACACACACACACACACACACACACACACACACACACACACACACACACACACACACACACACACACACACACACACACACACACACACACACACACACACACACACACACACACACACACACACACACACACACACACACACACACACGCACGCACGCACGCACGCACGCACGCACGCACGCACGCACGCACGCACGCACGCACGCACGCACGCACACACACACACACACACACACACACACACACACACACACACACACACACACACACACACAACAATAGAAGGTGGCGGGTAAAGGGGGTTCGGGCGCGGGTTTGATGCGTGTACTGCAGCACAAATCTTCTCTCAGCTGAGCACTCGATATCGGCCTACACAAAAATAAACGAAATAATCGTTGGAGAGGCACGAAGCCAGGAAGTGAGGAGGGCATTCACTCTCGCTTTTGTGGCGACACAAGTCAGACGACATCAAGCTCACTATTCCCAGCGCATCTTAGCTTCCAAGTTGCGCAACGCCTTTGTAAGCCGGCGAACGGCGATGTCAACACTGAACTCAGAGAAATATAAAACGACGTGCATTGCTCCCAACAAAACAAAAAGAGGAGGGATGTGGAAAGCGGACAACACCATTCCTGCATCTTTCTGTGCTGCCCTATATTCTTTGCTACCTTCGAGGCATGAACGTTGCTACCGCACTCTTTGCAGGGTCCGTGCAACAGCGCTATACAATGTAAAAGCCCTTCACCAGCAGCGCCGGTTGCCTTCTTTGCAAGACTGACTGTAGTTAAAGCATCCGAGAAGACACCTGCATTGTGGGGCTCTGCACCGTGAAAGTTTCAACGAAAGCCGTTACTGCGAACAATTGCTGTAAAACATACTTGCCGGGGAAACGGAGGCTGCAATCGTGACTCAGTGTTGACTGAATGAGATCAGGATGGGGATCAGGATGTGATTGCCGTTCGTGATATGGGACAAATACTTTGAAAATGCTCTCGCAGCTTTTTCTGTCAGGTGAATTCATAGGAGATTTAGTACAGGTGTAACTCTGAGTCGCGGTATCTTGCAGACAGCACAGAAGTACTTCTCCTTCAAGCAGGTGTAATGTTCCAAAAGGTGAATCGCCAATTCACCTAAATTTCTGCTTCAACTGAAGCTGCTAAGCCGTGCTTGAGAGAGTGCCGGAGAAGTACAGATTGGATGCACTTTAGACCACTTCGCTTTAATTTTCATTTGACTTTCTTCACATTTTTTCGAGATAAATGCACAAGGGGTAAAATTAGGTTCCCCTTACTGTTCCGCCGTTACTCATCCTCTATGGTTTACTATACATCATGGTTGAGGAAGGAGAAGAACAGCTTTACTGTAAGCCTTAGAGAACCACTTTTGTCTGAAAGTGTCATATTTTGTTTTCCTCGTCTTTTTTCTCACGCTGTTTCTGTCAGTTACGTTTAGATGCTTACGATGTCAATGTCAATCCGGACCATCCATGGTCGGATATTGGCCCTCGTTAGGGTACGCCAACCAGGCGGCCCCGCTAGACGGAGCAAGCCAAGAAAATATGGGCAAACTCTTCTAGTCTATGCAGTTGGCATCACGTTGTACATGACACTGAGCATCATAAATGTCCTTCGGGAATTCAGAATGTTTGGCTCGCGTCATTATTTTCTATGATCGTCAACGTTTTTTGATGACAGCGCAACAATAATTTTATAAGCGAGATTCTCCAGCGCGTAGGATGAGTAAGCCATTAGTATCAAACATCTTCGCGCTCCATTTTACGAGAAGCTTTAGTTTTCTCTCAATTTTAAGTTGAAATATTCCCATCCAGTTACGCGGTGTTCGTTATTGGCGCCCAACAGATGACGTCAGTTGGTGATGTCCAGGAGAGCTTGGCATGTAGGGTTCGGATAGCGGGAGGTGAGAGCGAAGGGGCAAGAGAAGAAAGTGTTCCAGGTTGTCGTAAGGGGAAGGACAGTTAGGGCAGTGAGGCTGCTGTAGAAGGTTGTGTAGGTATGGCTTAGCAGTGTCCGGAGTAATATGAACCGAATACTGCGGAATACGCTGGCTTCTGGGATCGTGGGGACTGATGCTTCGGGGTAGAATTTTATAGGTATGATCGTATACGCGCGTAGTGTATCTTGATGGCCTTCTTGGTGATCAGCCCTTCGTTAACCGCCGGCAGGCTTCACACCAACATTTGGTGAGAAATTTCGCGAGGAAACTGATGTGCCAGCTCCTTACCAGATATTACATATGAGCAGGAGTCCACCGAACGACTACAGTGTTCGGTTGCAATTGCATAAGTGTGTCATAGATTTTCAAAAGTAGGTCTAAGAGAAGGGTTCTGCAGCACAATGAGGGCCTCCTGGAAATCCTTGTGGACTGCACAGGCCGAGAAAGGGGGAAGGGAAAGAAAAGATTGGATAACGTAGATAATCCCTAAGATTTCGAGCTGGATGATATGAGAAGGTAAAGAGTCCTATGCAGTATACGAAGTAGCCCCTTGTTTTACTCTCTTTTACGTACAGTTACCGCTACTAAAGACAAAAGCGTCATTTTGCACGTCTGCTTGAGATCGCCAAAGGCTGGGACGAAGAAAAAAATTGGCAGTGGCTTAGCTAGGCTATGCCAGGATATACGTAGCGTGAGCTACGCTGAGCCGCTGGGCATCAATTGCCGCTGAGTAGCAATTTCACTCTCCTTCTCCATGGCTATACCACACTGTCAAACGGCCCGCTATATGTATACCCCCACGGATACCTCTGTGCATGCGAACAAAATTAGAGGCGCTATCAAGCGGCTCAGGCGCAGCGTCCGACTTGGCTACTGCGCAACGAAGGCGCACAGCTGGGCATGCGCCGGCGCCAGTGCGTCTGCCGCGGCTATGAAGTCCTTCCTCTGGAATGCGCAGACCAGCGAGGAGCACGTGGCGGCTCCGGCGCGCCAGCTGTGGGCCTTGTGACGTCACTGCTTCCTGCGCATGCGCAGCACGGCTCTCCAGGAGCCACGCTAAACTGCTCAACCTCGGCCAGTATAGCTCACGCTACAAGAAGCCTCTTAACTGAGTAGACTGTATGCGCGCACGACTGACGGGGGCGCTTGCGTATCTTTTGGTGCAATGTTTTAACGCGAAGCCATTACTAATCCTATTATAGAGTACGAAACAAAGTAAAGCATTACGAAGACTTGAAAAGAATGACACGAGCGATTCTTCATGTTAATGGCTGCCCAATCGATGATGCCCGCAACTACAAGCAAGAAAATGTGCTGCTATACTCTCCGTTTAAGAGAGAAGTTATCATACCGGACAACAATCA
The DNA here is from genome assembly GCF_052857255.1 of Amblyomma americanum. NCBI lineage: Eukaryota > Metazoa > Arthropoda > Arachnida > Ixodida > Ixodidae > Amblyomma > Amblyomma americanum. Next base: position 20,060,007 of record NC_135498.1, read on the forward strand.
CTTCGAAACGATCTTCGATAAAAACAGACCAAATCATGGCGGTCGAGCAACAGATTCACCAGGGTGTCTACATTGCAGACATGCGAAGCGCCTAGGAAGCGATAATCAATAGCTGAAATGAACTTGACCTCGACGTGTACCGAGGTGAAGAAGCAACAGGAAAAGGAGCAGAAACAACGAGAGAAGAGGAAGAAGAGCCTGGTGTTGCAACGTTGGTGGACTGCAATGACAAGTCTGATTTACTCGTTGAACCTAACCAACCAGAGTTAGAGTTGTAAAACCAACGTGCCTAGCGAATGAAAAGAAAATACCGCGCGAAAGGGTTAAGACAAAGAAAAATGAACACACACGACACTTCCTAGCCCAACTAAGGTTAGTAAGTGTTAGTAAGTGTCGTGTGTGTTCCTTTCTCTTTGTCTTAACCTTTTCGCGGGGTATATTCTTTTCAGTCAGTATGTACTAACTAGCCCGACAAATCTTAGTGCCTAGCGGTTAGGTATCGAGACGACGTGATGCCATTCGGAAAACAATATCCACGCATGCGCATGAGAAACGATGGTCACCACGCGTTTGTCAGGGAAGTCTTACGCAGGCTAACGACGCCTCGATCAGAGCCACTTCGGGTGTTCTTCCCAGGTGCCGCCAGTTGTGTAAAGTCCTTCGTCCTTCGAATTGTGATGGATGTCTACAACCGCTATTACGACGATGGCAGAATCGGTTTTATCGATCATGCTCGTCTAAATTCCTTCATCGTATGTGCCACCATTGGCAAATCTGCCATGCCGGGCAGATTGCTGCCCATAATCCATAAGGTGACGACAACACACAAAGCAACGATAGAGGGCTGTCAAACAGTGATTTAAACACATTGTAGGGCCCTATGGCCCCTTTTTATCCATTTAAACTGCGCGCGCTGCGTTCCTGTCAATCTCGGTGTGCACTGGTGCAGCGCTGCGCATGACAGAACTGCTCGTGAGATGTGGCATGTGATCGCTGTGCGATGACCTGATGAGGGCGGTGAAATCAGCGCGCGAGGGGGGGGGGGGGGGTAGAAGCCGGACAGAGCATTGCTGGGGTGCAGTCACACTTTCGGTGGTCGGCACGAACCGCCGCGATGTACTAGGCGGACGACTGGGCGGCACCTTACCAGAAGGACAGAAGATGGAAGCAGGGTCTCCGATGACGGAATAGCTGTTTGGCGTGAGTGGCTGCTATGCGAGCAGCATGGTTTCTTATGCCGCTTCGAGCCCTATTTTAACTGTGCCGCTTTTTCCCATTCGCGCCTTAGCGTGCCGTCTCAGCGGCTGTTTTGTTGTAGTCAGAGCACTGCGCTGTTGAGAGCCCCGACCACATGCTCTGCTCCGCCACAACGTTCACTGTTCACTGTTGGGCCCCGTTGGAAGCATCGGTTTGTCCCGGAATAAACCGGTGTCATTTATGCTGACTGTGGCTGTTTCACTCGTTGGGCGAGGCCACGTTACCTGGAAGGCAAGGCCTATAATGGTTAGGGCTCTGTTTAAAACCCGTACAGTGCGTCATTATAGACGAGATAAGCATGCTGTCTGCAGACATGCTACACGCTGTTGGTAGGCGTATGAAAGAAATCAGGCCCGACCGTATGCTTGAACCTTTCGGATGCTACGAGGTGATCATGTGTGCAGATACGCGATGGCTACCACCTGTGCAGGCCTCGGAGGTGCAGAAGCGGCCGAAATCGAGGGGATGTGTGTATGAATTTGCTGTTTTATCATGGCGCGCCCTCTCTTACTGCTGTCTGACGCAAGGAGTTAGACAAAGTGATGAGAGGTTCTCCATTCTCACAAAGATTGGCGGTGGTTAATCGTTGACAAGAGAAGAAAGAGCGCCGGTCGAAATTCTTTTCCTGAGTGCCGAGCAAGCCGCCTTGTTGTGTCCGGTTGGAGTGAGACTCTTCTAATCTAAGAGCGATCTGGACAATTTCAACAAACTGGTAGTGCTCGCTCATGATTCTCTAGACGAATACCCTGCCATGGACGTCATCTTTGGCGAGCGCTCTCTTTCAGAATGGCCACAAGGACAGAGCAAAATGTCAGGTCATTGTAAAGCGAACACTGGTAATTTTACGGCTAACATTCGCCTTTAGATTTCTAAACCGCATTTAACGCCAGAAACATTGACGTAGCCGATGGTCTTGTCATTGGTGCAGTCAAGGTTCTAAAATACATCCACAGGAGTGCGGTGTGTCCAAACTCTCTGGGAACGCGCGCCAAACTCGAGGCCAAACCGCCGCGACGCCTTGAGTATCTCCAGCCTGAGTTCCAATTGAGCTTATCACCAAGGCTTTATCGCTAATGCCAAAGCTTCCTAAACACATCGCAATCAGACGAAGGCAGTTTGCCATCGTTCAGGCCAGTGCTATCCCCATAAATAAATACCAGGGAGGAACAAATGATGACAAGAAGCACCCTCCGAAAGTGGTGTACGTGGCACTTAACCGTGTGACTTCAATTCAATGTTTATACAGAATCAAAAAACAGCGTGGTCACACAGTCTACCACTCGGCTGAAAACAAAGACCACGAGATGTCTGACGAGATTGACTGTCTCAAGCAGCATGCCTTGCATGCAACATTCAGCCCTTGTAAAGATATGGTGGAAGCCAGTCCATTTACATTGACATTAATCAGTGTGAGATCGCTGCAATGACATGCTCTGGAGATTGCAAGAGATTCCTTTCTCCGTAGGTTACATGTACTCTGCCTCACCGAAACTGGGATGAGTCCAGATTCCCCTTCGGAAATACTCGGGTTTCAATTTGTATGCGCTTTTTAGGAAATCGGTATCAAGTGTGCCGGAGTAGATGTGTATGCTAGGCTTGTCGTTAGCCTAATGTCCTTTGAAGTGCATGTCGGCGGTGCTCAGCAACGCGGAGAAACATGTCATGCAGGTTTACCCAAAAATACAATTGCCGTGGTAGCTTGCATGGATGGCTCCACGGGAAAATTTTCTTCTCACATTATCGAGAATAGGAGCTAAAACCTTCTTATGCTTTACGCAACCAACCTCTCTCTGATAGCTTAGACAGCGGCGTCGAAAAGAAGTTGATTACACAAGTTAGGTGCAGGGGTCACGAGCAACGTTCGGTTTCGGTTATTTAAAGTGCGTAGTGCTTTAAAAGTTCTTACTCCTTCCTTAACGGAGAAATTTCACGTAGAAAAAAGTTCATGCGTTTGTGTTGCAACGAACAAGGCACAAAATTTTTTGGTGAATGCTTCAGCGCTCTCGAGATTATTGAGTCCCGGTGAAAGTTGTAGAAAGGAAAATACAACGAATACATAGAACGTAAATTAATCAACAAGCCAGCAACACGGCCATGCTTACAATGATGACAAAATAGTACTGCTGAAAAAATAAATTTTCCTCTTTCCGGATGCGGAAAAATCTTTAAAATATCGTGCGTAGCCGGTGAGAAGACACGAAAACCGGCTTCCTTGTCAAGTCTATCATCTTTTCACTGTGGCCAGGGATTGAAAGAGGCGGAAAATGGAAGTGAAAGGAACAGAAATAAGTGTTTGCAGCGCAGCACTTTATCGCAGCCTTCCTTCTTCAGAAATCAATATATCCGAGCTTCGTGTAAAGCTTTTCATTGCCCTGTAATACATGCTTCAATGACTCACGAAAGTCCGCGGAAATTCGACTTAGCAGTATTCCTTCCAAGGAAAACTCAGTTTTTGCTCTTTCGTACTGCTTTGTGGTTTCATTCTATTTTTATTCCTCCTGTGAAAAAAAAAATTATCTTCAGTGTTCATTTTCATGAAAAAGGCTTGTGGAAAGCGGGGAAGGAAAGCAGCGTGATGCCAGAGAAAGCAAAAAAAAAAAAAATCCAGACGGGCGCCTCGCCAAGTCGGAGATGAGCGAACGAATATGTCGGCATTTTTTTGACGGAAACGATAAGAACCGAGAATTTTCACCAGTGCATTTCTAATGAGCCTTATGCAGAAATCATTGCATAAGCTCCTTTGTAGCTTTTTACCGAAAAGGATCTGATTGTCCTAATCCTTTCGATCCGATGAATGTAACACTGTTTAGTATTGGTCATGGCATGGCAGCAAGTGCAACTTAGAAGACTGCCGCGTACCGGCTAGTCGCAAAGAGCCAAATGCGCGTAGAAGCCGCCCAGCAACACTGTTGGGCAATACTGTTCTCACCAAATTCATGTATTAAAAGACGCTGAATGTGTGAACAAGAGGATTGTTGAAACGCTGGAGAAATTTGTTGTGATAAACCAACACAGGGAAGACAAATGCCTTACGAGCTCGTGAAGACAGTGATGTCGTATGTGCACAATTTACCAGAGACATGTACTCGGGCAAATATTGTACGGTTCTTGCCTGAGGAGTCACTCATGTGAGTGGTTTTAATGAAAACTTAGGTGGCTGCGAGCGTTTTTGTTTGTTGATTTCTTTGCGTTGGTCCCTGGCAACCTGGGTACCATGCTTAGGCAGGCGTAGTTTTACAAGCAAAGTACTGCGGTAAAACCGAATTAAGGAAAACTTTCTTAATAACAGAAATAAAGGAGCAATAGGCCGGTCGAAATAAGAAAGTAAAAAAAAAAAACAAGCAGCTCGCTCATGAGCTAGCTCCATGAAAAGTTAAGCAGGTACAAAAATTCAATTTATCACAGCTGTGGGAGTGCACGAAAGTGCGATCAATGAGGTGTTCTCTCGTTATACGTATGACAGTAGCATTCATGGTATTCAAATTATGCACTGCGCGCAGTAAAAAGCTTTATGCTCGGTTAGTCGATCAAGGTTCTAATGGTAGTATCGTAAAATTATTTAAACCTATATTTTTAGAATGTTATCATTATCTATGTCTACCTCCTTGCGATTAGTCAGCTGAAGATTTTTTTTTTGTATCAATCCTTACGTTGTAGTGCGCTTGTGACCGGTAGATGTGTAACTTCGAAGCCATGAATCTGACTACACCTGGGGAGGGCTAGATATGCATGCTTTAGGAACCCTCTTTTACTTATAATCAAAATACACTTTATCAGTGACACGATCGAATTGCGGGAGGACAAAAAAACAGTTGTCCTGCAACAATCGTGCCATATCATAAATATCAAACTTTTTTTGTTTTTCTGCAAAAAATTGCGGTGGGAAATGATGCAATTGTCCAGGTTGTTACACAGCACAATGTGAAGTTTTCGATGCGTCTTATTTTCTTCAGCTTCTGGACATGACAAAAGGCTTCGCAAACACGGGAAAACCGTGTTTCGCTGTTTATTTTTTGTACTTCAACTTTTTAACCAAGTTCCCTGTTTTTCAAAAGATGATAAATTAACCTGGCCCTAAAGATTTGTCCTCTTTTTTTACTAGCCCAGAACATTGCTTGCTGCTTCCATCTAGTATACTTCAACAAAAACCTGCTTGTTCACGGAGTCAGCTGGTTTTGTAAGTCTGAGAGCCGGATGCCCGAAGTACGAGTTCTTCGAGTACCGGTGAAAGTTGCTTACGCTAATGAGAAAAGGCGAAGGGGTATATATTTGCATTGTTTTTTTTTTACAAGGTCATGCAGTGCGGCACCGAACTGAGAAGAAAGGCTGAACTTTCTAGGTTGCGTACCTTAAAGACGCGGGTCAGTAAACACCAGATGTGACGCTGGCTTTTCGGGTCGAAGTCTTTGTATGTAGATTTTTAATGTTTTCATGCAGTACCGATGCGAAAATGAAAACATCAGAAACAAAGGAGTAATAGAAAGGTACTCGTTTAAAGTGACCTTGGGAAACAGCTTGACGTAAAAGAGCTTGCCAGCTAGAGAAAACAGTGCATATCTAGCTCACTATTTCACAGGCTTTTTGGCTATTTTTATTTCAGTCCTGAACGCATTCTTGGTGGAAAAGAAAAATAAACAACCAATGCCAGAAGTGTGGCGTCAAGAAATGAAAATTTTCATCTTTTATAAAAGCAAATACATCGCCCTATATTGCCCGCAGAAAAACTCTCGAAACCTAAGTAATGGTGTGCGTAATTTGTACCTTGATTGCATGGTAAAACCCGATTTATGAGAAAAGAGTTCTTTAGAGAGGTCTTATCTTATTGATTTTAAAAATCTTATTGATTTTTTTTTTCTGAAAAGATTCTGCCCCAGACAAACTATTCATATCTTGAACACAGAAGAATGTAGCTAAGGCTGCAAAAGTATTGTTGCATTTGCTGTGGAGACGAAAAATATAAATAAAGATTTACGTTAAAGATTGCTAATAAGCAAAAACTCTGTACAACGTTTTATATCATTAAACTGAATGAAGCTTCAGTAAATAAAAAAAAATAAGCCAGGATGACGAGCGCTGCAGGTGGCGCAGTCGTCAAATTAACACAAATAGAAAGAAAAGGCCTAAACTGAAGAGCAAAAAAAAAAATACGGCATTTCTCCATGCTGCATACGGTTTAAGTCAGATTTGAACAAACTGCACTGCAATTGATGCCCTGAACGCGGCGAAGCATATACATTTAACTTTGTGTGTGCATGCATTAGCACCATTTCAACTCGAATATTTGAAAGGAAGTTTGTAGGGCTAAAAGAAGTATCCCGGACATGTACCTGTAGAAGTCTGTTTTTTGAAAAATGATCTGCTAGAAAAGCTAATTAACGGTATTTTTAATTCTGTGAAGGCAACTATGCTAACAGCTGTAGACTATATTAAGTACGCTAGTTTTAAAAATTTCTTACGCTTATCCCTGGCTTTACCATCACTTGATACTCAACTGCCGGCAATGATGACCATGTTCACTGTAAAGGGGGGGGGGGGGCAAATCACGACTTGTTTTCGTCAGATTTTGCTCTCGAGAGTCATCGATGCTTACGTGACTCTGTCCGCTACCTTACTCGCATCTTACAATAATGTGGACCGACTACCGGTTTGTCTTAGGTCGATTTATGGCCGGGAAGGCATACTTGCTCAATATGGAGGCATCTTCATAAACGACCATGTCTATCTAGCACGATGTGGGCGTCTCAGAGCGTCAACGACTAAACCGCGCCCACAAGGCTGCACCGATGGTTCCGTTCAGCTCCGAAAGGTGCTATTAAACAGCCGGCTTTTTTAAGCGCCAAGAAGACCTATAAGCAAGAAGTTCTCGTCACGAAGCCTCACCGTCTGCGCTTGGGCCACGCTCAAAGAAGCATGCGTGCGTCGTGAAAGAACTTGCAACGAACACGCGTTTGGCAACCCTCTCCATGCATCTTACAGACATGCATGATGGTCACCTCTCGCTGAACATAAATTTTTCACAGAGTTTTGATTTTGGTCTTTTATTTTGTATTTAGTTGTGACTGGGTTTGCTTTCAGTGCTTACCTTCCCCCAGTCATTTATATTCTTAGTAGCGAACAGTGCACACATGGCGACGGAATGGCACTTTACTTTTTGTTTAGCCTACGTGCTGCTGGGACCTACTGAGGTCCTTTTTAGAAGCGAACTTTACCTCTTGCGTATATTGATTATAGCCCAAAATGGCACTTTTTTGACCGAATGGCGCTGTTTGTTTGATTCAACTTCTTTCTCTTCCCGGATTATCTCGCCTCCTACCAATTATTTTTCGGGAACATTGCACCGTGCAACGTGCACCGTGGATCGGGCATTTAACAAAGGCTAAATAATTCCAGGTTTTTGCTTTGAAATGAGATTCAGGGGGCAGAACTGTTTAAGAATATATCATCAACTTTCCATTTCATTTGGTGTGACGTCAGTGTGACGGCAGCATGGGACGAACTCAGCAAGCACATCGACAATAGCGTTCGTCACTCGCTGCACTCTCAGGCTAACTATTGGCTGCGACATGTAACCAATGGCGATTCCTGGTTCCTAGTGAGAAAATGTTCCGTTCGCTTTCCATGGGCGCTTCAAAGCCGCTGGTACATCGCCAGAGAGCAGTGACCAATTCCCGAAGACCAAATGGAACCGAAATAGAGAATGGATAATGGGTCCTTATAGGGTCTTTATGTGGGTCCATATATGGGTCCAAGGCTGTACAAAAACAGGAAAAATAAAAAAAGGAACGAAGCAGGAATTTTTGCAACTACTGACAAGGTGACAGCTTTCCGAATCCGTCCTGGCATGCGTTTGCTTCGTTACCGAGCTCTTGCTCGGAGTCTTGAAAAATACTGAATCGCCGAAACCGAAAGGTGGTGTTTTCAAAGCGTAGCATGAACAAAATACCAGCCTAAAAACAAAGTGTTCAGCCTCTCTAAAGTATGAACCAGTGACCATTGATATAACTGTAATACGGCACTCCTCCTGTTCCTTCCTAAGCGAGAGACCAAAATAAAGTTATTGGAAGTACAAGAGGACAATGGAAAGGGGGAATTGTGGGGAAATAGACAAGCCTTATTAATTTCTGTGATTACTATTGTGCTTCTACCGAATAACCTTATTTTACTTGTCCTTGCTCCGAACCTTGAAGCAGCAGCCATACGAATTATGGATACTGAGCCACGATAAAAAAGGTTTGAGGAAAGGATACCATCATGACTCGCAGTGTGATGAAAGGCCTTTCGCTCTCAGACGCCAGGGCGCTGGCGGAACTTATCACCGCCACTTCTCGCCACATGCTCTTACACGACTACAACGGGAGAGACGCCTGCCAGTTTTATTTGTTTGTTTTCTGTCTCTGGTAGCTATGTTTAGCGCCCCTTTCGCTTAGACAACAACACTGGGCTTATAGGCCCCGGGGTGGTTTACTTTCCAAAGCTAGATGACTGCCTCTGTGTTTACGTTTGTCTGAGCAAACGCGGGAGAGCGCCTAGAGCCCCTTCTTGCCTGTTTGTTTTTTTCCTGAACGTTCCTTAAAGAACCATACACGTTGCTTTCTGTTCCAGCCTTTTACTTAGAAAGCCACGACTCAGCGGCGTCATTTTCACCGCCACGCTTCCTTCCCTGCGGTTCCCCCGAGGAATCCCGGCGGCTTTCTCATTTCGCGAAATGGCCGTTCTCCTTTTTTCTCTCTCCCTGAAAATTTGTGATTTTCTCGTGCTTCACTTAACCATTTTCGTTAATATTTTTGTGCGCCACGTCCGTTGTTTGTGTTCCCCAGAACAAGGCCAAAGTTGTTGCCTGCGCGGTGCTTTTGATCTCCACTTTTTGTCCTCGACATTGTACGACACAGTCGACGATTGTCTCGCCCTCTAGCGACAAGTTTTTCTAATTACTTATTTTACATAGTTGGGCATCCACGAAATTTGTGGATCGTTTATTGAAGTCCCTCTTCTTTCAGCAGTCACGCAGCTTAGCGCGAAACAGACGAAGATTGCAACGATTCACTTTAACCCTATAGGATGCTGAGGCTATCGCTTCAGGCCAAATTTCCCGCATAGCAGCTCTAAGTCACATCTAACTTTCTCGCCAAGACCATGTTCAGATTCCCGGAACTTCTTATGTCTGGCAGTTGCGCAGGAACAACAAGAAGCAATGAAAAGTGACCGAAAAAAAATTTGCAATGAGAACTAACTGAAAGCGTAATATTTCTGAGCAATGAACGCGGCCACGCAGTATGCAAGGACCCTGCGTAGTTGTGCATGTTTTTTTTTCCCTGTGATTTCGTTTCTTCAATCGTAACAGTGCGCCATGTGTGTTCACCTTACCATTTGAACCGTTTAATATGACTGAGAACTTTCGGTTGAGGGTCGAAATAGCCTTGATAGATACTTTCCCGAAAACAGACTAACGCAGGGAAACGGAACGAGGACACGATAGAAAAAACACGCAACACTTCTATCGTGTCTTCGTTTCGTTGCACTGCGTTTGTTTCGTAGAAAGTATGAACCCACTGGCCTACACCAGGATACTCCTGTCCCCAAAAAAAGTATAGTTTTCTTTAACGTCATTCAGTTAATTTTTTTCTGGAATTGTTTCTAGAATTTCGTGAAACCTTCAAAGTGTTTGAAGAACGTTCACGCGGAAAATGTTGTATATTTGACGAAAGCATCCTGGTCCAATCTTTTGTCTGAATACGTGCTCAGTCAACAAGCCAGCAAGATGTGCCAGCAAGATGTGCTAGCCATGTTCTAGCGATGTGATGTACAGCTCCTCTCTTCTCCTCTTGAATGAAGAGAGTGGAAAAAAAAACTACACAGACTGTTTACTACATTCGAATCAGTGAAAAAGCACGGATTTTTTCTACTTAGAAGACGACGATGCTGGCGCTAGGCCAGCTGCGGAGACGCAAGAGACGATTTTGCCCGGGTCGGAGCCACCGGGATCGTGGCACGTATAAGACGACGAAGAGTGGGCAATGCCGCGGGACAAAGCGTTCGCGCTAGGCAAACAGACAACGCGACAACTGACGATTTTGCTTGGGGTTGGTGCCCATAGGATTAGTGCTTACGCACTAAAAAAAATCTTTCTTTGGGGCCCAACTTTTAGACTCTTAAGATAACCTGGGCTTGCGCTCTGCCGTGTATTCGACCGCGTTAAGTTTGTCTTCAGCTGCAATTTGAGCGACGAATTCTCTAACACCGTTGGCCAAAATCAATAAATTCTCTTGTGCACAAACCGATGTGTTTAGTAATTTATTTATTCAGTCAGTTTGCGAAAGCATGGCTGGTAGGATTCTTCTTTACAAACCATCTGATTTTTGCTCCCGTAAAAGTTATAATTTACTTCGTTTTCTCAACAACACACGAAAAAAAAGTGAGCACCAAAAAATTTCAAGTCTGCCTTTACGTTTCCTACAACAGAGTCATTTTTCTTATGCGTAACACCCACTGGCGGAGAATCTGCTTCTAGCCTTCCAATGACATACTAACTGTCCTTGCAACAAAACGCAAATAAGGCAAGCGGTTCAAATAAACTATATCGGCAGTAGTCCTCTCTTGATTGAGCTGTTTTAAGCTGCAGAATTTTTCTCGTCAGTACTAAGGCGACGAGAAAACGGGAGGGCATGCGCAAGAGGCCATATTATAAACCGAAATTTACTAAGGCTGCACGTGTCTAAGAGAGTGCAGTATTATGGTGTGTAAATGATTAGGCATCCTTGTCTCGCAACGTTAGATATATCAAGTACAGCTTGACAGCTGTCGCATGAAACAGCCGCCGTGTACACCCGCAGTCTAAAGTTATATGACGTAATATTAGAGAAAAAATTCGGCAGCGAAACAAGACTGCTTACGTGTGTGAATTCGAACGCATTGCATTCCCTGGGTGCATTTAAACAAACTTCCTTACACAAACAAAACCCCTGAACGCTGTACAACGAACGGTTCTATCACAATTTATACGAAAGTCTGGGAAGGCATAGAGTTGAAGGTGCATATGTCGTCGTTTCGGATCTTTCGGATCCCTGTTGCAAGCTAGCTTCCAACTTGACTAGCACATGTAAGCTATATGAACTAGAAATCGCATGGTACTACTGGGAAAGCTGTACGACAAAGTTGCATGGCAATTTTTGTACGAATGTGTTCGGGAAAACTGGCGCGACATGGAGGTCGGCCAGTGGCGCCGACCCGTAGAGTATCTGTTGCGGGTCCAAGTTGGACTTATTTTTGGAAATGTGGCGGAGAGTTTGAAGGATGCTTCACTCCCGCCACCGGTTGGCCCGGTATTGCACTACCTCCGTGATCGGCCTTGTCTTTAGCGCGTCTTTACTATCCTGTCTTTCTATCCCATCTTTCAACTCTCCTTCTATCCGCACGTGGTAGCGATTGTGGCTCGGCTTGAGCCGGTGAGCAGGCCTGTGCACTTTCCTTTCATTCTTCCTGGCAACAACTGATAGACTGACAGACATGTATAGGATTGTCTGAAGTGGCGGTGCTCGGCTAGCTGTGTGCGCTATACGACCGCTTGATGGCGTCAACCTATTTTTCTTGCCATCGCTGGGATTTTCTGTAGCATCTGCGAGAACACACACAACACACACTAACACACACGTAACTGGACTAGTAATGCTTTCGCGTTAAAAAAAAAAACAGCGGCTACGCTATTGCCGAGCACGAACTGTTCAGCGAAAAGCTGTCCCCGCGGCGGCATTTCCGCTGCTGTTCAACTTCGCGAATACGCTGTCCATCATTTCATCTGTTAGCGCGGGTTTAGCTGCTGCCGGCTTCGTCGACGCTCCAGGCACAGTTAAGGGGGCAGCTTTCGATGCTCCCGAGCTGACCGCGAACCCTCCCGCTTCCTGTATGTCTGCGTTTTGCCGTTGCCGACACATCTTATCACGCTCACCCCTTACAAAAATTTCTTCAGACAGTCTATAAACTGTCCATAGATTTCTGTCTATAAACTCAATAGACTTTCAATAGACAGACCCTAGAGAACAGTCTACAGGCAATACAAATCCTATAAAAAGTCTATAGACAATCTATAGATTTATGGCCATGCACTTTTAGTATACTTTTGTCTACAGACAGTCTGTAGGCTATGAATAGACAAAAATTAGTATAGGAAGGCAATAGAGTCTATAAGAAGTGTATAGACTGTATGTAGACCATTTTTATAAGGGACGAGCACGCCGCATATCGGCTTCTGAGTGTGGCTGATCCGGCTGACTCGTGTCTGACACGGCAAGGAAGCTGCACGCCCTGTGCGACCTCCGCTCCGAGCCGCAAAGAAAACGAAGAGGCCACTGGGTGAGAGGGTGTGCTCGGCCTAGTGAAGTCATCTTGCTGCTTTAGTAAGAGAACCTGGTCAAGTTATCATGCCGGGTCACGAGCGTCCAACCGGATGCTTTCTGCTACACTTTTTCTTTATTACGGACGAGGAAAACTCGGATAACAATGAAAACAAGAAAAGCAACAAGCCCACGGAACAACAAAGGAGCTCGTGAAAGGGCTGGGACTTTTATTTATGCTAACCTACTTTTCGCTCTTCTTGTTCACTTTCAGAGGTTTTCTTTATTACCCTCAATATTTTGGTTTACTCTCTGCTCACGCATCCGTACGGCATGGGCTCATTCATAGCGAAAGGAACGCATGAAACAAACCTTCATTAAACTATTTTTTAACGCCTAACGCAATGTCACAAAGCTTTGCGACTATATTGGTTCTGAAAAGAATGTGTATCGAGTACCAAAACATTATGACAATGCCGCACAAGATAGTAATGCTGTGCTCTGCTAGGTAATGAAGTAGTGACCACCACAAAGATACAGCCTGCGCCCGCAGATAGTTGCTTAACCCTAAGCAGAAGTTCCCTGTTGATCTTACTCATCTGCGGGCGCTATTAAAGAGCCCCCTCCTCCTTTGTTTTTCTTTTTTTACCTCCCCTAGCGTTAGGGTCTTCTTAGTAACGAGTTTTCGCGATCAACTCCGCCCTTTAATTTTTCGAGCAAGTATGGCTCTTTTCCACAGCATCAAGTCTAGTCCCGTGGACAGGCAGGGCTTCCTTGCTGTGTCTTGGGAAGGCGGCACCATACGCCACCGTACCACGACGCCGAGTAATGAATGCGCTCGACCCACGATCGATGAGTCTAATTAAGGCAGAAATCAGCCAGGCGAAAAAGAAAATAGCCTGCGGCGAAGCATGGCACTTTCCCGGCTTCCTTCCTTATATTATCTCCAGCGAGCTCAACCACGAGCATTTTTTAATGCCAGTTGTCGTGTCACAGGTGTCACAAATTAATGCGCGGTGCTTATGTGTCGGCTAATCAATGTCGTGCAGTATGTTCGAGCACTTTGTTAGAAAGCCCCCGTTCCTTTCCAAACTCAAGTCGGAGAAATTGCTGCAACGCATATGTAACACGGAATTGAAGCGTGTGTCACAGTTAAGGCGACATTATTAACCAGGTATTGCTAGAAGCTTCGAGCGCCGCGAATTTCTCGAGACAGTTCAGGTGAAGTGCTGCACAAACTCTGCTCCCTCCTGTTGCCAGCTTATAGTTTGGTTTTCCGGACAGATTGTCTGGAAAAGCTTGTTTCGGTTTTAATTGCTTTGACGTTACTACATTCACTTCGTCAACATCTGTCCGTCTGTGGCGCGGTGCTACTGACACGCCCCAGGAGGCCTCCGTCTAGTATTACTCACCTTTAGACTACCCCTACGGTAATCCTAAAGAACATTCCAGCCCTCCCTAAACAAGATATTTTGATTATTTTATTACTTCCTGGTGGTGTTGTACTCTGAAGACGTAGGACACGCTTTTCAGCGCGAAGCTGGGAAATGAATTTTAACAGTGCGCAAGATTTGCGTTGTTCCTGCAAACATGGATCAGAGTGAATAGCCTTCGACCAGAATGTAAGGAAGAACGAAAGTTACGTACTTAATGAGAAAGACAGCGACATCTTGCTCCTTTGAGGAAAGCTATCAGATAAGCTTTTATTGTGCTCGGCGTTGATTCACTGAAGCAGAGTTCACATTATCTCGCCAGAAGTCAACTCAAGTCCCCATTTTGAGAGAAAGTGAACTACCATCGAGGAAGAGATTGGAGGACGAGTCTTGCCTTTTGTTCTCAAAACCCGCTCTTCCCTCGAATAGTCGACTCGAAACACGTTCAATAGAATTCATGATGAAAATGTGGGTGCAAAAAAAACGGAGACACAGAAAGAAGACCACAGGACGACTGCAGTTTTGTTTACACCCCATTTTCATCATGAACGGCGTCCAACTAGTCTAACTTTCCATTTTTCCAGAGAGTCCACCTACACGCTTGTTGTGTTGAGTTTTGAAGATGTTTGATCATTGAAAGAAAAAGCTGAGTGGCTGAAATCACTCGATGAATCGCTATGCGGAGCACAGCAGTTGCTGTACAAGTGCCGTGAGAGATCCTGCCGGCATTTTGGCTTTCCAGGAGAGCCAGAAAATAAGAACCTTTAGACGGTTCGCACATCAGCCACATCTCGCACTGGAACAGATCGCCACGGCGATGAAAGCAGAGGTCTGCTCCTCAATGGCTTTCCCCGGCGATCAATGTTGGGAGGCAGACCTTTGCTGCAATACAAAACCACAACTTCGCATTGTGCTCCTTGCAAGCAACAGTGTTATATACAACCACGCTAACCCGTAACGGAGTTTAAAACACAATACGCGGCTGACATATTTATTAGACTAGGGAAGCAAGGAAGGCAGGTTTCACGACCAGCGAACCGATAAATCAATATAATGAGAGATCGAACAGGAATAAACGCATAGAAATAGAAAATGCAGAACATTAATAAACATGTGTGTAAAATGAATTCTCTTATCATACCATAGAAATGCGGACCTCTTCAATGCACCTGCATGTATGGTGATTAAATGAACAACGGCTTCATCCACAAGGTCTGTGCTGCGCCTCCACAGTCCACAAGCTATGCGTTAACAATATCGGGGTATGGAGTTTAAAAACAACATGCACGCACGCAGGCACATGGCTAAGAGGAATTTTCAAATATCGCGCACTTCCGTGCTATTAAAAGCCTATAAATGCACAATACAATGCGTCAGCAATATACCGGAAAATGCACTCCTTTTCTATGTTTTGTATGCTGCAATCAAACAACCCAGCTACATAGTGCAATCTAGCTACAAGCTCTACATTATTTACGCATGTCTCCAGCTGCGTCGTAAACGCGAGAGGGATCTCGTTTCTCTGACCTAAGGTCACCTTCAGAGAGTAAGGCTGGCGAGGCTGCAATGTGCGGGCAAGCCCTATCGCTGCAGGTGCAGTTTTTGTTGTTGCAGCCAAAACCGGGTTAGCGCCCGAGTTACGGACACATCTAGACTGCTGCTGCTGTTTAGCAAAGGGACGCAGACTAACTAGCCTTCTAGTCGAGTTACACGCGATTCTTCTGGATACGCGGTCGAATGCCGTGCTGGTGCCACTTTCCTTTTTTTTTTTTGCCAAGGCACTGAATCAGTGTGCAAGAACACACGAAATAAGAAACCAAGAAACTGACGTATCCAGAATCTCGTAACGGTAAAGGGAAACGGGTGCGCCGTGTAGTTTACTGCTTTAGGTTCGCTTACATTTTTGCAAGGCGCTTTGAAGAGATTCTGCGGACGTGGCTATCCATTTCCATGGTGCGTAAGTAGCTGAACGTTTACGCAATGAATATTGAAACAGTTTTCAAGCTTGATAACAGTATTCCGCGTCGAAAAATGGACAACATGTGCCGAATTTTCATCTTCTTTTTTCTCTCTTTGAACAACGCCTTTTCTCCGTCTCTGAAAAGGGTGTGCGCTTTATCGATATATAATGATATAAAGTAAGTTTTTCACCTGAACATGTTTGGTTACCACAATGTCTTCAATGCACAATATAGTTACAAGAGAGCAGGGGCCACCGTAAGTTTTCGTTCAAGTGAGCGGATTTCAAATTAATATTAGTGCACTTGTGTCGCAGAATAAAGACACTTAAAAATAGCCAGCTCTTGAAGAAATCGCACCGAATAAACAATACATTGTGTAAAGACGGCACGCATGTAACGTCGCCACGCATTAAGCCAAACGAGCAAGTCTCTTATGCTATCATTCGGGGACTGAATAAGAAGCAGCCTGCAGCTTCGCATCTTTCTGTGTTACGGAAATGCTGAAACTGGTACCTATGAACCTTTAGGCAATCACCGGTATCGTCTTATATCACTCTGTCCTCTCAACACCGAGCGCGCATCAAGCCATCTCTGGTTTCCGCCATAAATGTAACATTCTGACGGAAGGAAAAAAAAATCGACGTCCAACACAAGACTGAAATAAGTAGCTAAGGTTTTGCGTTAAGGGTAGCTGTAGAGAGAACCTGGAAGCTGTGAGACCACTTGGCGCACCCTGCTTCAGCCTTTTCAGATTCATTTTTCCGTGTGTTTTTCTGGTGTGGGTAGTATACGATGTCGGCAACTTTAGACGTGGTTGGCTCTACAGCCGCGGAAAGTTTGTCGGGGACCTTGTTTACCGCAACACCAGTAGTACGCCGGGTGACAAGAGGAAAGAAACGAGCAGTTGTGTTAACCTTAACCGCTGAAGTTACACGTAACGGCTGGTAATCGTTAGGAATCTTGAAAGAACGTACCAGAAACGTTACGTTACGAGAGGCTGCGTTGAATAGCCAATCAACAGAAAAGAAAACATAAATACAAACTGGATACACTTCTTGAAGGGTCAACGAGTGCTTAAGAGAGAGAACACGAAGAAAAAGGGTACTTGTGCTTTCTGAAGCAGATCTCTGCCGGCTGACAATCCATATTACTGAGACTTAACGAACACGTCAACGAGGTAATGCTGCCAACTGTGATTATACCGTGTGGACTGTTAATCTACTTCGATATCAAGCGTTTATTAAGCATCTCTAACTATGTTTTATACTACTCGAAAGGGCTATATTTTCAATGCACAAAGTATTTCAGCAGAAATCTCCGGTTAAATATTTGGGATTGACTACGTGAAGTGCTGAAAGGGCGTTTTGCCGTGCGAGATCCGTTGGCGAAAATTGCACGCTTTGAGTATACGGCGGGACATTTATATTCTATTTTAGACACATTTTGCATTCATAAATACACTAAAACTATGAAAAAAAAGTTTGTCAAAGTTTTTTTTTTTGCGCGGTACTCGAAATATATTCTTTCAATCTGTCGAAAGTACCACACCTGAAAGAATGCTTCAAGCGTGCACATTTAAAAATACGAAGAAATATACATGCGGTTTTAGCTGGTTGGCAATGATATAAAGATGTAGTTTCGTAAATATGGAATTAAATCTTCCAAAATACACATGAATTCTAAAAAGGGGCGCTCCTCGAAAACTTATCTGGCGGCGCACTTCAAGCGGCCGTACAATATTCTAGTGCTGGGAGTCGCTTTTCGGGAACCAGTCAAAACACTTCCTTTCCTGTCGTCCTTTCGTTGATTATAACTTCTAGCACGTAGATTATCACCACCCTCCGACGAGGTTCCACTCAGCTGGCTAAATTCATTGATGGGAAGATGACAGCGTTCGTAGTAAGAATTCTGGATACTTCTCATCTTGATACGGCCGTCAGCATTTGTTTTTTGGTCACATCGGGCTTTTTTTTTTGAAATAGCAGGGCTAAAACCGGAATATTTTTTTTCGCGTTTCGACGTACTGCCATGCTTTTATTGATTGATTAAAACTTTTCGTTTCAGAAAGGCTGGCTACAACATGACGTCCAACAAATACTCGAAGGTTGCACGCCAACCATGCGTCGCCCGTCAACTTCGAAAATAATTTTAAACACAGACTCATTTAGCAGCGGACCATTTCCCTTAAATCTGACTTTTCAAGAGTAACCCTAACAACAAAGTGTTTGTTTAGTTTACTTTTCCTGCTTTTTTTTTCTCCTCGTGACTTTGAACTATCTTGCTCTACTTAAAGACGATGCATTTTCAAAACTGCGTCAAAGCTATGTGGACAAGGAACCCCTAGCGTGACGTTTTGCGTTTTCAGTTCAATATTTTGATTTTTAAGGCACGAGCGATGTTCCTAGTCAGCCGTCGGGTTCCTGGCCGTTATGTTCCTCCTGACACAGCTCAGCAGAAAAGTAGTGTTCCGAACTCATTCGAGGAGATAGATGGTGGCGTCTGCTCATATCGTACACCACGAAGAAGCTTTATGCGAACGTATGCGCTAAAAGCGACACAAGAATACCACACACACACAACACAAGCGCACGTGTTTGATGACGGGAAGGTTGCCTGTCCTAAAAACTGACGTTGCGTGTATAAACGCGCCCCGCCGCGGTGGCTCAGTGGCTAGGGCGCTCGACTACTGATCCGGAGTTCCCGGGCTCGAACCCGACCGCGGCGGCTGCGTTTTTATGGAGGAAAAACGCTCAGGCGCCCGTGTGCTGTGCGATGTCAGTGCACGTTAAAGATCCCCAGGTGGTCGAAATTATTCCGGAGCCCTCCCACTACGGCACCTCTCTCTTCCTTTCTTCTTTCACTCCCTCCTTTACCCTTCCCTTACGGCGCGGTTCAGGTGTCCCAACGATATATGAGACAGATACTGCGCCATTTCCTTTCCCCCCAAAACCAAATAATAATAATAATAATAAATAATAATAATAATAATAATAATAATAATAATAATAATAATAATAATAATAATAATAATAATAATAATAATAATAATAATATAAACGCATCTTCCGTAAGGAATAAACTGTTGTTTGCGCTTATGTAGTTTGTGTTTTGTCTTCTTGTGTCGCTTTTAGCGCATACGTTCGCATAAAGATCAACCAACTGGCCCCGGTTTTAGCTTTGCTGGAAGAAGCTTTCTTCATTTCTTTCGCCGTGCGCTTTAGCGCACAAAGAGAGCGCTCATGTTTTTTGGTTTAACATGTCTGAGACCACGGAAAGCGAGAACGCTAACTGGGAGTGACTCTATCTTCCTTATATTTACGCGAAGCCATACATCTGGCGCCGTTGTTTACCGTCTCGGTCGCGAAGGAACGCAGCCATTTGTGCTCAAGCAAATGCATTCGGACGCCACTTCTACGGAGGTTTCTGCTGGCGTTACTCTGAAGCTGTGAAGCATTATACTCACTGCTACTAAAGGCCAGTTTTATTTTTGAAAGCGTCTCTGGAACGAGTAAGATGTGTAGTTCACTATATTGTACGTGCTCATCGCATGCTTGTTTTTCGCGTCATATGTCTACTTTCTTTTCTTCTTTTTCCATGCTTCCTTTCTCTTTTCCTTCTATCTTTTGTTGTTTAATTCTTTCCTTCTTTCATTCACTTCTTCTGTCTTTCTGCTTTTAATCCTCTCTTTTTTTTCTTATTTATTTTCATCTTTCTGTCGAATTTCAGTTATACGAGAGAACAGTAGGCCCCGCAGAGCGTTTACGCGCTCTGAGCCTATATGAGACTAGCAGTGCGAAGCTGACTAGAAGCTAGACAGAAAACTGGCTCGCGAACACTTCTTGTATTCTTCAGCTCCATGCATTCTTTCTATCCGCCGAGGCTAGTTTGTAATGCTTTTGAGCGTTCAGGATTCGTCAGCGCACTTACCTAACACTCTGACGCTTCGTTAATGGAGCAGCTTTTACCGAATCTGCGTAGGATGGTTCTCTTCTTCAGGTCTTCCTGCAGGTGGACCAATGGCAGAGCGCAATTACGGCGCACTTGTGCCCCAAGAAATTGGCTGTGACGGCTGAACCCTGTCCTTTATTTTCTTCTTATTTACTCCATAGTACAGGGCACCGTAAAATCTTATTATCCCAAGTGCGGCTCAATCCATCTCACTGATGGGAGCGTCCCCGTCGAGTACACCGGTGGACCATGAAGCCGGTAGCGCTACTAAAAAAAGAAGAAAGAAAGTGAGTACGCCAGACAATGCCGCCCACGCTTACATAGCCGGAAATAATCTCTGGGCACACTGATGGAGTGCTGTTCATTACCACTCCAGCGGCCATGGGTACAGATTTTCAATAACCAAAGTCATGCGAAAACATCGCGTTGCCATGACCAGGTTGTGCTGCAATTCGTTTGCGGCTCACTAATGAAATCTTAGTTCTACGTTTTCGGTCGAGACGTGAAGTAGCTTAACGTAACTCCGAACTTGTCCTTTTATTTATTTAGTTTAACTAGGAAAACAGAGAGAAAATTCGCCTCGGTGCGATGTGCTTCTCCTTTATTTCACACACGTATTATATACTGGAGCGACATCCTTTTGCAATGCGCTGGCGGTCATCTTATCGCCACTTTCTTGGCTCCGTCTTTCGAGAGGAAAAGTTTACTGGAGGCATGAATATTTCCCAGTTTCGTGGAATTCAGTCTTGCAACGCAAAGTAATTTTGGATCCCATGGCTACTTCTTTGCTCAGGTACACGTGTGGCCAGCCTTGAACCTTTTGCTGTGGTCTTATTAGCTGGGTTGATAAAGCGTCCATAATAAAGTTAAACGTAGAATTCACTTGGGTCCTGAGTAATAATTAATAATAATAATAATTGGTTTTGGGGGAAAGGAAATGGCGCAGTATCTGTCTCATATATCGTTGGACACCTGAACCGCGCCGTAAGGGAAGGGAAAAGGCAGGGAGTGAAAGAAGAAAGGAAGAAGGAGGTGCCGTAGTGGAGGGCTCCGGAATAATTTCGACCACCTGGGGATCTTTAACGTGCACTGACATCGCACAGCACGCGGGCGCCTTAGCGTTTTGCCTCCATAAAAACGCAGCCGCCGCGGTCGCGTTCGAACCCGGGAACTCCGGATCAGTAGTCGAGCGTCCTAACCACTGAGCCACCGCGGCGGGTAGGGTCCTGAGCAGAGACAGTTCTGTGCATGACTGTGTCGAATAAAAGCTCCAACGCACAGCTGTCGCGTGGAAGGTAAACACGCAAACGCATTATATGAAACTGCTTCATGCGCTTCATATTTCGTTACTGTATCAACAGCAAACCTTTGCTGGAACAATTCTAGTGCCGGTGTCAGTTGCATTGCTCTTGCCCCTACATAAAGTTGCTCCTAGTTTAAAATCAGAAACTTCGTTACGAACTGCCACTTGCCTGATTGTTTCTAGTAGCTTCATTTGTTTTATCTTACGAAGAACATTCAGCGAGGCATTTTTATTTCCGTCGGACGAAAAAAAAAGGGTGCAAATTCTCGTTCTCGTTCTCAATAATTGATATGGCTCAGTGCAGATTGTATGACGTCTTGAAATATATATAAAAAAAAGCTGTGTTGCTTCATCATCGGAAAATAATTTTGATATGCATAAGATGTCTGCGCCTGAAAGTGATAATGATACTCAACGAAGCTTAAACGGATCATAAGAAATACAATTTCTTTCATTGGAAGATAATTCCTCAGAGATTACACACACTACAGCAGGCCATCTCTGTAGCCAGAAATGAAAGCGAAATGTGCTTAGCACAAAATTATGTGATCGCACTTGTCGGGCTGTTTGTATGAACACACTTAGGGAATTCAGCAAAAAAAAAGTTTATAGAGCTTCTTCCGACATTTTGATTGTTTCTTTAACGATTTCAGTTGACACAAATATACCAGCCAGAACTTGTAATGACTTCGGCTCTTTGCCGTGGTACTCATTAGAATATGCTGTAGCAGTCGGCTCTGGGTCTAATTAGCGCGAGCGGATTCGCTGCAAAGTTGCAAAGCAAAAGCTTGGCTCAGAAACCCGGCGGGGATCTCAAGTGCGTAGACGGCAGTCCCAACTGCACTCATCTTAATGAGATCTCTTCAACCGACAAAAAGAAACGAGCGTTTTGCGAGCGGCCCGTGGAGAGTGCTTTAATGGAAATAAAAACCCGCGACAACTGACTGCATTCGCAAGGCGACGTTTCCGACGCTGTCAGAGTTCTTGACAAACAACCAATGTTACTGTGTGTAGCGTTAACTGCATCTAGAACGGCGTACCTTGTTTTTGTAGTACACAAAAACATTTACAAGTAGCCAAGCGTGGCGTTAGATTAAGATGCCTTCTGACGACTCGGTTTCGCGACGTTGTAATCTTGTGCATAACATATAAACAGATGGCGCTAATTGCCCATTCTACATGGCAAAGACAATATGTCTGCGTGAACAATTAGTGAGGTTACAACAAACTGAAAAAAGCGACAGGAAAGTGGAAGGTTTTTGAAACTGGAGCCTGCGCACAGTTTGAACAAACCGAATGTAGAGAAATACAAAACAAAGGGTACAACTTTCCTTTGTGACCTGCCTATCTGTGCGCGTACTAGGATAAATTCCTGGTCTGCAGGAGATCATTGGAGTATTTCCTTACCGTGTCCCTGCTAGCCAACGCAAGATAATTTTTTATCAGCGTTATGCCAAATCTCTAGCATTCGAGTACATTGCGTAGAAGTTGCTCGTTTACTGCCAGTAAATTCACTAATAATCCATCTCTGTGAATCAGCGCGTCCTTTCCGGCGCATGTATGCACCTTTGGACACCCTCCGGTCATCAAGTCCTAATGAAAACGCAACAAAAATATAAACATATTTAAAACAGCAACTTCATAATGAAACAGATGGATTCCTGCCATAATGGTTCTAACATATATACCTAGACCTAACCTTTGTAAAATGTATTCTTTTTATCGTAGTCACCGGAAGAGGAAACACATGTATAAAAGGTAAATCTTGTTGCATAGGGAAGCAAAAAAGCTTTTATGTCATTGTTTTCAATGTAAACAACCAACAGGAACGCGCTATTGGCCTGATAAGCTGGGATATAAAGTGGTAAAGTTGCTGGAAATGCAGAATGTCTTTTTATGGAGGAAAAACGCTAAGGCGCCCCTGTGCTGTGCGATGTCAGTGCACGTTAAAGATCCCCAGGTGGTCGAAATTATTCCGGAGCCCTCCACTACGGCACCTATCTCTTCCTTTCTTCTTTCACTCCCTCATTTATCCCTTCCCTTACGGCGCGGTTCAGGTGTCCAACGATATATGAGACAGATACTGCGCCATTTCATTTCACCCAAAACCAATTATTATTATTATTATTATTATTATGTCTTGGTGTAACAAAATCTAGCAAAGACTAGCGGTAACAATGATGAAAACGCTGAGGTCGTCTATGAAAAGAATGACCCTTTCTGCAACAGCACTGCTACTTTTTGGCATGTAATAACAGAAAAGCATTGCTACTCTTTTTTTGTGTGTAATTTATGAAATACCATAGGAAAAGGGATTGCTACATAAGAAGAGAAAGGAAGAGAGCAAGGAGAAGAGAAAAGGTACGAAGCAAAACGATTGCAGACATCCGAGCCTAACGGACCAGAATGACTATACGTCATGCCTTTCTTTTGTGAAGCTCTGACGCAGCGTGCTTTTATGTGATATAGACCAGAGCACATGGACATCCGTGCTCCACAACAAAGAGCTGTTTGCCTTTTCGACTGTACCGCGTGGGATGGCCACTTCTAGCGTCGTACGGCGCCTGTGTTTTTGTGCACCAAACCACGCTGTGTGGGATATCAGCTTCAATGAAACCCGAACAATAAGACATGCGTCGAAAAAGGGGAAGGGCGAGAGTCCGTTATAGATGATAGCAATAATTATAACTTGATTTTAAAGAAAGATTTCATCACTGAGGCCACACTGTAGTGTCACTTAGGCGTAAGTTCTGAACCGTATTTCAGCTAGCGGAAACACTCAGACGTACTTTCGTACATGTGCTACGAGTCTCCATCGGGCTTATGCACATGTTTCCGCCTCATACAATTTTGCAACTACATTGATGTGAAGTGGGGCTACACACTGAAGCCAGCTTATTTTATAGAGTGTTTTGTGGAAACGGTGCACACAGTACAATACACCCGTACAAGAGGAGGTTTTGTACAAGACGGTATACTTAATTCCTCCACTTGCTCATGAGATGAAAAGAGCGAAGGACATGCGCTGGATGCCAATTTTCAGCACAGGTGGTTTAATACTTGAACTGGTTTTGGACGTGAGAAAGTGCCTGAGGTACATTATACAAAGTGTGTGGCATAGTACTAAATCGTGATAATTTACATTTTACAGACTTTGTTTAGTGTTATATGCCCTATAAAATAATACCTAAAAAAGCATGTTTTCTAGTACCCCTTTTCCTTTCAAGTTCCTTTTTCGTGTTTTAACGTGAAAGCATTAAGGGCCCTGTGTCGCAGAAAACCCGACATCGCCGGCGTCGTAGGCCGTGAGCGAAAATTTTCCGAAAAACTCTTAACCGGAGAAACCTAGCTGGCAGGTCGGCCACCAAGATCACGTGAGCTTGTGACGTCATTATATTTGCTCACCGGATTGTGAGGAAACCGCCACGATGGCAGCTGCAATTTAAAAGAAGAGGTTGCTCACGGAGCGGAACCTGGCTTTCACAAGCACCACCGGTGGAAGCATCCACCGTCGCAGGGCAGTGGCGCATAGCTTAACCGCGGCAACACAGCACCACGGGTGGTAAGAGGACTCCCAGGGATCTAGGAATGTAAATCAGAGAATGTACAATTCCGTGCATGTGGGCATTTAACCATTAAAGTTATCACTTCACACCCCTAAGGTGGAGCTTCAGTGTCCCCTCCAGTTTTCAGGAGTAAAAAAAAACTATAGAAATTTGAAAAGTGGAATGATTAAGTTGCAAGTACGACAACCACAGCTAAGTTGTAAATAATGTACATGAAAACATAATCCTAGTTGGACGCATATTTCGATGACTCAGGAATATTTGAGTGGCATTAGGACTTCGAGAGCTTTATAGCCTCCGGAAGCCTGTCTATAGAAGTATATCGATGTCTTGCGGTGTTGTGAAACAACGCTTTCTTGCGGCGTCTTCGCGTGCAGCCGGCCGATTGCTCGAAGATCGGGTCTCCTCTCGCATGGGTTGCGTCTTGGCGCAGTGTGTCCCTGGGACGCGTTTGCCTCAGACTGCAGATCCTGTAGCTGGCTTCAGCGAGTGGCCTCCACCCTTTGTGTCCGTCTCTTGTGCTCGTTCGAGCAGTCAGCGCACAGCCAAGTGCCTTGCTTAGCAGTTGCTTCTATGCGCTGTTTTTACTGTTTTTTTTGTCATCTTTAGAGGGACTCCAGAAGTTGTCGTGCGGTATTGTTCAGTTTCGACAGGGCGAACTACAAGCGTCCGAGAAACCGTGCTTCCCAAAGAAGACCAGAGAGTAGTATGAAGGGATCAAAAATGAATGAAAAAGGCAATATGTGATGCTGGGGCGAACAGTAGTGCCAGGGCTTGTAAAAATTGTGGGTACTTTGTATCTGTCCCAGATATTTTCTATACATAGCATTATGCCATGTTCTTTATCTCTAATAGTCCCTTTCTTTAGGCTACTAAGGAGCGGCTATGGCTTGCGCGGGTATAAATTCATTAAACTAGACCCTATAGCCAACATATCATCGCTTTGACTAAGGGGAAAAACACTTGTTAAGGATAAAAAAAATGTTCCTTGGGAGGTTCATCCCGTGTATGATCCACAAATATACAAGCACGACTTATATCAGCTCGTGCATGTACTGAGCGGACAGGAAACAAAACAACGCATTTTCCGAGTAAGTAGAGCCAATGAAATATACTACTGGCCTGATTAACAGCTACGCAGAGATGCCGCGTAACAGAGAGAGATATGGAGATAACAGGAGGTGCAAACCAGAAGCACACCTTTTTAATCATTAGTTTAGGAGCGTACATAACTTCTTCTCATAACACTTCGTCGTCCTGGGCCATTGTGCTGCACCCAGCTGTATCGATGCGAATACGCGTTTCGCAAAGTTGTTTTAAGCTCTCATTTATATAAAGCAAGCAAGCGCCAGCTGCGAAGGAGAAACAAGGCAAAGTGCTCGCTTATTTTGTCATGTTTATAGTCTCCAAAACTAGGGGACGATGACAGCGCTAAAGTTTTCCCATTTCCCGAGAGCCTCTGGTCTACGTGAACTAAGGCTTGAACGGCTTAACTCACCAAATAACATGCTGCAGGTGAACTCTACCCGCGAGAAAATTCCACTCCATGAAACCTGCTGAGGCAGCGGGCTTGCGGGAGGCTTCAAGACACTTTCATTTACGACGACGGCCGGAGTTCAGCTTCCAAAAAAAAATATATTCAAATTTATGGGGTTGTAAAATGTAATGTGCTCGAGTACGAGTCGCTTACTTTGCATGCGCCGACCTGAAGAAAAACTGAAACCTACTTCGCCTGAATGCTAAAATCTGGTCACGTACTCGACATTTCTTCGTCTCGGCTTCGATTTTCAGAGTTGGAAGGACTTCTCTGTTGACCTTTTGGCCTTCAGCAACAGAGTCTAGTGTTTTGAGATGGGTCCGTATGATTCGCAGGTCTTTATAAGTATTTCTTCATCGTAGCGTATTTACATCGTGTTAAAGGAGTCACTTGTGCGTGGAGTTACTTCAGCGTAGAGAAAAATCCATTTCCCATTAGTGTAGAAGAACTCAGGTGCGGGCTGCAAACTTTCGTCTTCCGGTATCCGAATTTGTTGGCCAACGAAGCTTCAGTTGTCCGACAGACGTGAGCGGGCGTGTCCGACACTATTTCCTGATTTTAGCAGCACTCGGAGCAGCATTGTTCGTTAGCCATTCACGCGAGATGGGAAGAAAGATAATCGCGGACGCTTTTCAGAGTTTTTGATCGAAGCAGTGTTTCTGGTGGTTACAGGGGCGTAACAACTGCGGCTGCCGCATTTAGCCCTTGAAGTATACAAATTATGCATGCTTTACAGATCCCCATGTAAACTTTCGGTTGCCATGACCCGGAGCTCTTCATGCATGTCTGAAGTCATGCTTGTTTTCTGTTTTTAAACTTTTTCATTTAGCCACAGCATGATAGGCCGCAAAAGAGCGTGACAAAAAGGTTACAACGTGACGGTCTTACAATAGACGCATAAGGCTGCGTGGGTGGAAGAGCAGCTGCCAGCACAGTTTATCAGATTTAATAAAAGACACATAATGTGAAAAAGGTTTATATCAAAATGCAGGCTATGAGGTGGAAAAGCAGAGCGTAGATTTCCTCAATGAAATTGCGTACAAAGTCTGTTTATGCATCTCACTAGAAGGCGAAATAACCAACCCTCCTGGCCGTTTAGTCGACAGCGAATTCACGCGGTCATCTGGATCGTGGGTGCCGGTGTGGATTAAAACAGGCCTTCACAAAAACACATTTGATTCAGCTGAATTGATAAGATTTCATATAATAGTGCAGCGTCAGATATGCGAAAATGCGTACACCTCTCACGCTTTCGCCAAATCGGCAGCGTGATATAAATCAGTAGAAGTTCGACTGCCATAGAGACGCTGAGCTCGGAGCAATTTTTGGTGCTCTGGTGATATAGGAAAACGTCAGTGGTTCGGAGAGGCGGCATGAATGTTGCGTGCGAAAATGGCATCGATGATGCCTACGAGCATAGATCTTTATCTATAAAGTTTACCAGAACACTTTGTGTTAACATCTCTGTCTTTCCTCTGCTTTTGTATCTTACTGAGGACTGTCTTGGTCAAGCGTAAGAGAAAAATAAAAGCATGGCTGCATGACGAACTTCTGAACAAAAAAAAGAAATAAAGATAACAGCTGGTTGAAAACTGTGGTAGAAAAAATGGGCTACATGTTTTATCCCCATAGGGCATATCTGCAGGAAACATAGCGTCAAGGAGGAAGGACAATGGAAGCTTTTTAGACAATCAAACAAGGCGCAGGATGCTATCAGCAGTTGCACTTTGCTTGCTCTTGTGTCTCTGAATGATGCTGCCACCTCATTATTCAAAAAAGCACTGTCATCAGCTTGGTGTGTGGGCGGAAACGTTATCATTGACAAGGTGAGATGATGTGCAAGGAACGGAATGGCCATGCTGCTAGTAGGACGCAAGAACTAAGTGCAAACGAATGAAGCTTCGAGAGCTGCGCTGCTGCATTAGGGTGGTAAAGAAAACACAAAACAAAGAAGAACGTAGTAGAGGGCTCTAAAAAAAGCAGAAGCAATGAAAGTGATGAGGCTAACAAGCTCGCTGGGAATTGGCAACCGTTTAGGCACAGGAAGAAACTGCTTGGGGATCGGCATAAGATGATTTTTTTGACAAGCGGGCTTTATTAGCCGGTTGTAGATAAATATGATTATGATAATGAAAATAATGGCGACAAAACATGCTTAAAAATAGTGGATTTTAGAATTTATGTCGATTAAGTGCTGCTACGTACGGTACGTTCAAGCGACTGGGGCCTGCCGCCTGACTGCAAGAAACAATTGGGGAGCGTGAGGTGAGAAAACATTAACTTCCTTGCTTTCGAGGTGGTTGCCGGACTGCGCAGTTTAGATAGTGGGCAACTGGCTTGTAGTTCTGTGCGGAAGCGATTCTAACCTTGCTGTGCGCAGTTAAACTGCCCATTTAGTTAGCGCAGAAAGGACGCGGCCTTCAGAGCTACGACACGAAGAATCTTCCCGTGCGTGAGTCCGCAAGATTTGCCAGTACTTGCACCACCTCTTAAAATTTCTTTCCTCGGAACTTTATGTTTAACTTTTTATATTTCCTTCCTAGTGACATTATACCGCCCATAATTATAGTTTTTCTGACATTTTTTACCCATCTAACTCCAGCGCAGCGGAAATAATAAAATGTTTTGGCAGTGTTCCCAACGAATGCCGAAATAAAGATTCCTGTATACTCTAGTTAAGGGAGTTATAATTCTGGCTAAGATGCGCGTGAAGAGCTCTCTCATTTTCGCAGAAAGTTTTATCGTAGTTTCTGCACTTTCTGCATCGTAGTTCTGCATTTGCAGTTTTAATGTTAACTGACACTGGAGCACTGAACTGAGCATTAACATGCACACACACACAAAAAGACAGTACAGCGCTTATTGCCTGCGTTTTCATTTCCTCAGATGCTGTTGCACCACTTCAGGGAAATGAAAAAAAGCGCAAGGACCAGAGGTTGTCTTAACACACTACTCAGTATTTATTTCGTCCGGTTATGGTTTTCTCGATTTCTCCTCTCAAGTAAACCGCGTTTTTCTCGTGAAAAGAATATGGTCTAAGTAGGAAAAGACAAAACAAAAATTAACAGAAAAAAAACCCGCAAGCGCAGACTTTCAACAGATTGTATTCTCCCGCAGCAGCATATTTTTACTCCAGAACAGGGCTGCATGTCATCAGATGGGCTGGCAGGGCCAATATTGTAAAACAGCGAGCTCTCATCCCAAAGGAATATAGACGGATTCCTAACACTTGTACATCCCAACCACCCTCATTAAATATGCCTTTATAATTTAGTTATTTCTCGCATTTTTCAAGAATTCTGTCACTTATATCGCCCTTGGAACCGGCGCTTTAGTGCTCCCTAACTGTAAACTGCCACAATCATCTGATGATCTGTTAATATGCTATTCAAAGTAGGTCGACGCGACGCATGCTCGCGTTAAAAACAGCGAAGTTAATCTTCCCTTATTTTTTTTGTTTTTCCGGTGAACTTTTCGTTGTTCTGTGTTTGTTTCGTCCCCTACACAACAGCGCAGTGAAAAGGCTTTATGCAAAAGAGCCGCTTGATTGCAACTCTTTTCCTGTAGCCTGACTGTCTTTGTAAAGACTGGCACGAACTTAGATCTTGGCAAATGTACCGTTATGACTAAGATAGCCAACCCGGGACTAATGTGCACAAAACACAGAGCGGAAGACGGGAAATGCAGAATTAAAAAAAGTAACACTAATGTTTTAATGACGTTTAGACAATACACGCGCGCTCTTCTTTTCTTCTTGAGTTCCGTACTTTGAACGAGCAAGTTCGGCATCCTTGCTGAGGCACAGTGTACTCCATAAATCAGAGCCAGTTCTCGCGAAAGTTCCAGACACGTTCGAAGTTTCTCGATGCTCTAACAGTATACGCTAAGCATTTACTCACGTGTCATCGATTGCAAAGAGCCAGTCGTGTGAGGACCGTTGGACAGTCGATTACTGACTTCTCGTTTCTATCTGGATGGGCAGGTACAAGAAGGGAGTTTGTTTCGGCGAGAAGTGAATAAAAACATACGTAAGCCATGCAAAGCACAAATAATGCGCAAAAACCTTTTTCGAAGCAAGAAAAGCCTGTGCGGCTGATATGTGGCTCAAGAAACTGCAGATGACTGAAGATGTATACAGCGTAGATGGCAGCTTAATCATTTGGGCAGGAATGCGCCCCCCATTAGGAAAGATAAATGAATGCTCCGCTGAAGGAAATGTCCAGGTGCAGCGGAGTGGGCTGAGAGCCACGAAGAAACCCTTGCAGAACATAATGTAGGCCGAGGAAGAAAGAATGAGAGTAGAACAGGAAAGCGTGGCCTGACCGGACAAAAACGAATGATGCGTTTGTGCCAACGCAGCGTAAAGACCTGAAATGGAAGGCATGTCACTGTTCCCCAGAAATGAGACCGATCGGGTGGGTACAAATGGTAAGTGATGTTCCGAAAGAATCATCAATAGAAGCTTGTTCGTGCTTGAGGGAAAAGGAACCGAAAAAACTAAAAACCAAGACTGTGGCTTTGAGCGAGGACACTGTGGAGAGCAGTTCACCGCAGGAAGGCCAACTAGTAAGTAGAGTAGGGATGTATGGTTTCTCAGAAAATGCTTAATAAGCCTCGCAGAGCTTCAGATGGTAGAAGTATTGAGAAAACAAACATCGTTGTACTTATGAGGGTTTCGATACTAAGTTCCGAAGGGGAAGAATGTTTCATATGATTCATGCAGTATGCAGCCAACCGGTCAGGGGAAATAAATTGCTCCTCGTAGTACTTGTGCTAAAAATAATTTTCAATCCCGATGCAGGGTAATGAACTTTTGTTAAAATTGCGTACGCATTTCATTTTATGTACCCACGCTTTAGTCTTATTCATCATCATTACGCTCATCATCCGAATTTTCCTTCGGGTGTGGCTTCTTTTTGCGGATTTCTTTACGACGTTCATGCTCCTTTTTCCTTTGCAACCTTCGGAAGCTTATAGGACATTTTTTTTTTTCATATATACTATCCTTCATTGCTTTTGCGCTTTTCATATTGTTGAAACAACTACAGCTTAAAAATAGCGTTTTTCTGAATAGCACATTATTGGTCTACGCAAAAACTACACCTTTTTCGTTTTTTTATTGCCCGAGTGCTTTGTGTCACTTGCATAAGGCGGCGCTAGCAAGCTCGTTTCGCAACAACATCAACTGAATTTGCGGTCCGCATTTGTTTTATTAATAACTGATTGCATTAAACGTTTCTTTTCCAGGCGCTCGCTATTTCTCCTGTGAAGGGGGTCATTATTTCCTTTACCACGTAACGAGCGGGACCTTCTTCTTCTACCTTCCCAACGGTATTGTGCTCCGCCATTGTGGGAAATTGTGGGTGGTGTAGAGAGGAATGTCAGACCCAGGTGGACGCCGTCATGTGGTGCGGACTCTCATTAAGAATTTTTTTTTTTTACATAGGCGGGCATGGGCACCGCGTTCTTTTATTGCTCACGGCAATAATAGAGCTCCTCTACGCCTGCTTCATATTTTGTTGGCGTTATTTCAATAGTACGACCGCCCACTTCATCTAATGAGAACGTTTTTCTTAGTTTACACCTGCTATTCTTTGTCTTCTGTGTGAGCGGACCAAGAATAACGGTTTTGTAATTGGCACATTATGTTCTCTGTGAGCTTTACGGGCACACTACCTGACAGTTCTTTTTAAAACACGTTTTCATTTCCAAACCTTACTTAGGCAGTGAGGCTGTTTCATCGCTTGTAATGAACTCTTAAAAGCTAATTTACCTTTAACACGCACACTATATTTTCGGGTCTGCTAACACCAGTTTTCAGCTTTCCGGACCTTCGAGGTTTGCTTTTCGGCTGTGACACAAAACAATAGCTGCGCCATTCGCATGAAAATTCCTGCTCAGGACATAATAAACTTTTCTTCTGATGTTTTCTTTAATTTGAGCAAACTCTACGCTTCACAGCATGGAATGCTGGAATAAATACATAGCTTAGTATGAAGCGACTAGCGCGGTCATCCTCCTATATACTTTCTCTACGCGCTTTGCGTAGTCCTCTGGAAAAAGTAATGCCGCTATAATGTTTCTTCGGTCTGAAAGAATTAGCGCAGATGTCTTTCAGAGAATCTACCGGAATGTTTGTTTTTTTTGAAAAATAATTGCAAGGAAGCTAGGTTACATTCAGCGATAAGGACATTAGCAGCTGTCAGTATAATCATAAGACAGCGGTGTTGCTTATTTATGACCTAAATGACTGTAAAATTTGCGTTCAGCAGAAGCATGACGCGAACTGTACACTTCTCACGACGCAACGTGGCTCCGCAGCAATGCGCGCACTTAAGTCTAGGATGTTTGAGGTTCGTGACGCAATGTGTGTGTTCGTGTGATTGCGAGCGGCGAGTCTGTGTGCGGAACACTGAACACGTGGCAGCGATGGCTACCTCGCGGTCGCTAAGGCACAGTGCGATTGCTTCTTACGACGTGCGACGGTTGCATTTTGTTATTTCGCGCCCATTCTTCAGTGCGTGTTTCCGCTTCTGTTTGTTAGCTCAAGAGCTTTTGTCACCTGCGCTGACGTTTCTGAGATCAACTGAAAACATAATATTATGTGTTCTTCTGATAACACAGAAACGACAACCTATCAGTGTTATGAAAGCACGAGACAGAATGCTCGTGAGTGTGAGCGCAAGGGGCATCGGCGAAACTCCTGGCGCCGAGGTCGCGGCACGCGTTGGCAGAATCACTGCCAGGTTCCGCTGGAAAAAAAAATTGCTGACTGGTGACGTGGCAGAAAGTAATGAGATTTTCAAGTTTTTCGAGTTTTCCTTTTGCGAGAGATCTGAAATGTCTTGGTATAGAAAAAGGCACAGCTGAGAAGGTTCGCGCAAAACTAATATTTGAACCTCTGTCTTCTTCGATGAATTATTGTTTCTTTGCACAGGCACTGCAAGCTAGTCCTACCACCTTAGCTTGAATCCCGACAGCTGCAAGAAGCCACTTTCGCGAGTGGTGTCCTTCGTCTGATAAGAGACAGCATAGTTTTCCCATTCTCGCGTAATCGTTCTACGCAGTTCTAAAATGACTTTGCTGGCACAGCAGAAACTTCGCTCTCTGCCGTATTATCTGTTTATTCTCATTAGGTTTTATGGGCTTACCTCTTTGTTCCGATCACCTACCTCTCTTTGTTTAATGTAATTGGGTTGTCTATTTTTCTGTACTAAATTATTAATACAGACACTTCATTATATATACGAAAAGGACAGAATAAAACAAATCATGTCCTCTTATAGAGAGCTACTTGAAGCCATGCATTGCAGAGAATCAGGCCTTAATTGTAATGGAGTCTCCTCTCTCGAATAATGCACGACCATAAAAGGTCACAGAAAATCGCACACAACCTACGTACCACCTCTCCCCTCCCTAGACAAACAACAGGGTAAGTACTAGAGGCAGCCCTGGAACCGACATCGGCCGCCTCCTGCATCACACCCTCTCGCCCCACCCAGCTACAGAGTTTCGAAGACCTCACACGCTCTACAACTACCTCTTAGAATGGCCCCCTACTAAGAGTACGTCCAAAATCTAACCCCGATATTTTCTCTTCGGAGGCCGCCTCTGTTGCGACAAGGTCATTCGAGCACCTTTGTTTCTTTAAGCACGCTGTACTGGAAGGGATGGCCAGAGTACCGCTCGAACGAGGATCTCTCCCGGGTGAAGGCTCGTCTCTTACGCTGATACAATAAAGCTTTTAATGCCGGAAGGCATTTACGGCTACATTTTCAGTCTCTATTTTACCGCAGATTCTTGTCAGTACGTCAGTCCCCGCCATTAGAAAGCTCGCGAATATAAAATGGCAGCTGAAAGGTATACGCTTCAGTGGGATTCGAATCGCAGTAACTTAGATTTGCAACCAATGCCAGTAGCAACTCGGCTACCACCGCAGGTGTTTTTTTTTAAAGATGTATTTCTTAGAGTTAAATAACGTTATATGTACATGAACTATTTGCAAAAGGCTAAGAAAGGACCATCCCAGCCATCTAAAAAAAAAACCTAAGAAACAGAGCCCTAGAAAGCACGCAAGGCTGACCTTGTCACAAATAGGGAATGCCACTCCAATGAGATGGTTGTCTGCTCATATACTTCCAGATGTCTGCGACGCTTCACGTTGGTACTTCTGCTTGCTGGTGGTCCAGCAGACATTCTATATTGTATTAAAGATGTTTTCTGTATCTCTTTATGGTTCTTAAGCTATCGTGTCTGTTTTTTGGTGCAAAAATAAAAGCCCTTCATACCATTCGGTTTCCTTTCAAAACCGTTATCATATGGGGCCACCGTTTTCTTCTTTTCTCGCTTCAGCAGTGACGCCACTTACCCAAACTAATGGCGGGGTGGTGGACATTCTACACATCTTTCAAAACTGTTGTCTACACCCTACTCTATTTCACGCTTTCTACAATGAGTCTATTAACGTTGAAAAAGCTTTTTGTGTCGTCGTATTCATGTTCGTTGTTATCATTTATAGATGGCGGGGCAGGAAGCCCCAAAATAATAAAAAGAAACCCTGGACCTTTTTATTGTGCTGTGGCTTGTCGTCCTAGGGCTTAATGTTGTGCTGACGCTTGCTGACGAACAATGGCTAACAGCTAGTTTTTATCGCGTTAGAGTTTCTTAACGCTGCCACGTCTCTATATGCATGCACAAGGAAGTTTTTGTGTCGTCGCTCACCTAACGTAGCTTGGTCCAACAAGTCTACATCAGGAGTTGAAAGCTGTTCCATGGCTCGTTCTACTTGCCTTATCTGGCAGTAGTACGCGCGGTCGCCCATCGCCATTTCCGCTTGCAGGGACCCTGCTACGGGAAACGCATTAATAATGTCCATCAATTGCGGCAACGCGTTCCACTGAAGTAACATTCGCGTCTTATATGATTTCATATTACATATTCATTGCTTTCGCTCACGGCTGGAAACGCGCTGGGGAGGATTTTGCAAATTCGAGAATAAAAGACTCAATTAGAGGTAACCGCATCACTGTGTGCGTTTGTAACTAGTTTACGTTCATTATAAACGTCCCGCTGCGTTTGTTAGTGGTTCTTGTCAGCTGCAGTAAAGTGAATTGTTGGCGCTGTTTCGACATAGGCAAAGCAAGAGAGTAGTTCGAAGGCTACCAGCATGTTCTGTCTAACTGTGCCGGGTTGCCTGAAGCAGACGCTAAACAGAACAGTAGCTGTTCATTGCACGCGGTATTTTGTCAGACCCTGCGCTAGGCCTCCCGTACTCTCTTTGCATCGCCAACTCGCACTGCGAGAGAGACTAAACACTTTGCGACGCAAGCCCGGTGCTGCTACGAAGGCTACGCTCCTAAGAGGTCTATGGGGGATAGAACGAGCGCAAGCGAGAGTCCCTCGTTGCGTAAGCAGAGCACTCTAGCGGCAGTAAGACGCGTTAAGGGGCTGAAGGCACGCGTGGACGATCGCACGCGCAGAGATCAGCACTCAGGGGACCCCATAAAGCGTACTGAACCTTTAAATGTTGCGAGTTTAATCTTTGAAAAGAACTGCAGTGCGGTTAGATGAGAGCACGGCACTGCAAAAACCCCCAATTAAACTATTGTCAGTATAGCGAAGGTGGAGGAATGTTGGAGCGTGTGCACGAGATGAGCACTTACCAAGCCGAGGATGAAAGCGTTTGCGACCGAGACAGGTCTCCGAAGTGCTCTCACTTTGAGTTGCGTGCTGCAATTAGCGACCGTTAGCGACTGTTGCATCATGGGTTTCAGGCGTAATTACATAGCAAACCTCCTATTTTGTTCAGAAAATACTTGCTTCCTGCTTACTCTTACCTGTGATTGCAACACCCACGATGGCCCGTCGAGCTTTTTCCTGGTTTTTTGTTTCTCTTTAGTGCAACCAGGTTACATCGCTTAAGAACGGGAACAAACCTTTATGGCAATTTCATTGCCAGAAATTTCACTAATTAGCGAATGCACTCGTATGCTCCAAAGCTACACCGCGTGTCTTGACGCAAGCTTTTATGGTGGCCTCCGGACTACTACAGCCCGCTTACGCCTCATTAAGGTACACTGGTTTCAGTAAACAGGCGCTTTGCGGCAGTAGAAATCAGACCGTAATGGCCCTGAAAAGAACGTCAAATAGCGGGGTGGGTTTAGCATGGGCACATACACGCTATGAACTTTCTGTTTTAGCAGTGACACACTGGGATTCAAATGCTAAAAATGAACATTTTTATTTTCTCTTTGAAAATAGTGTCGATCGATATTTGTGGACGGATCTCAGAGGCTAGGATACACTGCCATTCATTTCAAAACAGCGCCAACGAGTCCTCTTTTGTATGGACATTGCAAGTTTGGATAGAGAGGTCGGAATATTTTAAATTAAAAATTATCAAACATAAATACGTTTTTTCTGGCCATACGACCATCTACACCAGGAACGGCTAAAACCTCAGTCTTTACTGAGAACAATTGGGTGGAGTTGTCCTGAATGTCCCTTTAAGTGAGATATACAAAATACATTGGGGCAAAACTGGGGTAGACACTCATCTGTACGCTAATTTCCAGGCAAATAAAAGAAGTAGTCGAGGTTCACGTTAGGCCAAGCCCATGCGTGTGTCACGTCAAATGCTAGAATGATAGATATCTATGTGTGCTTTAAAGTTTTGCTACAGTCTCTAGCTACCTTTGTGTGCTCTCTAATATTGCTAACGTGGTTCCAGTTCAGATGCTTTGAGCCGCATAGAAGCGTTTATGCTTTGGGGCTTTCATTTTCACTTTAAAAAGGAAACGCTAAAATAATTAGAATGAATCAGAAAAAAAAGAAATCGGCAACATTTTGAAGCACTGCCGCATGTAGGCGCAATGGCGGTATTCAAGCATTTAACGTCTTAATCGCCAGCGCGACTTTACCTCAGAAAGCTGCGCTAAACAAGACTCGCATCACGATGGCGGCAAAATGAAAAATGCCCCTCGGTGACGACAATGAGAGCAGGCGTATTTCGGAGCCCGCATTTCGGCATTCACTTCACAGAAAATCTTCGCGTCTGCCCATTGGCCACATTAATCAGTTCGCTTTGTCGCGAGTATGGGCAATCTGAGATTCAGAATTAATGAGAGCCAGCGGGCGCAATGCATTCACTGGAATGCTGGCAAATGAATTGACGGCTTCGTTAAGAAAAAAACATAATTATAATAAGCGATGATTGCGCGAGCAGAATGCTGCCTTTGCGCCTACGCAACAGCCTCAACAAACGGCTGAGGTAGGCCTGTATAGGAATCGCTACACTTGGGCACTACGCTATAGAACTCTTACGCAGCACGCATTTTATGCTGACACGCAATATAGACGTCAGAAAACTTACGTACCTGTCTCTGTGCACGCGGCCGTCTGGATGCGCTCTAATATAGCTTTGCTATCGGTACCACCTTCACAGTATAGGAACGAAGGCATTCAAGACCTTTACTGTGCTGCTGCTGAGGCTTTTTCACAAGAAAAACTTGCAGACTTAAACATCCAAGTGCAGAATTAAGGGGGTATAATTTCTTGGCACTGTGTTAACATTGTGTGGCGTACCCTGTACAGGCTTGTTGAATCAAAATGTACAAGAATAAAAAAGTGACAGTTTGGCTCAATACAGACAGACGAACTGCATATCAAAGTCCAGCCCATGACGGCAGAGGTGCATCTCTTAAACTTCAATTGTTTTTTATTATTATATGAGAAATATATTACTTCAGATTAGATAATAGATAACAAGACTTCTCTAAATGAGGGGCCGAGGCAAGATTAGAGTATCACTGAAGAGACAGTTATCCTGAAGTGGGCTTTACCTGTCTGTCATGTTGATTCTCCGAATCACCATAAGATAATCATCATAAGAATAGATATCTAAGAATCAGATAATATAACTTCAAGCCATAAATTTGTGTATAACACATGGTAGTACCATAGAAAGTTGAGAGAACAAAGAAACGACGATCAAATTCAAAGAAGTTTTAGCCTAGCAAAAACAAGGTTTATGATTGCTAAGCGTGTTTAATACTCCTGTTTTGCAATCGCTTTGGCCTATAAATGAAAACTGTCCGTCCTCAAGAAAAAAAAAAACGCTGCGCAAAACTTTGTCATCAGGGCCATAGATTTGGATTTTAATAATTGGTTAATAATTGGTTTTTTTGGGGGAAAGGAAATGGCGCAGTATCTGTCTCATATATCGTTGGACACCTGAACCGCGCCGTAAGGAAAGGGATAAAGGAGGGAGTGAAAGAAGAAAGGAAGTAATAGGCGCCGTAGTGGAGGGCTCCGGAATAATTTCGACTACCTGAGGATCTTTAACGTGCACTGACATCGCACAGCACACGGGCGCCTTAGCGTTTTTCCTCCATAAAAACGCAGCCGCCGCGGTCGGGTTCGAACCCAGGATTTTACTTCCAATGTGTGCTTTCAAGGTGCATGGTCATTGGGAAATAAAAATTAACAGCCAAACAGTTTAAATTCGTATGTAGCCGTTTCAACTCAAGGAGCTACATATTTACGACTGAGCATATGAGCGGAATCTCCCCCTAAGAAAGTCAGTAACATCTATGGCAAGTTGTTATCGTGCAAATTCTGGATACGAACCAAATAGCTCGCTAAACTTCGGTGTCTAGATTTTTGCCAGAAATTTTGCAATAAAGTGGAATTATTCTTGTTTATGGAAAGCAACGTATACTTATTTACTCTGAAAAGTGTACTAGAGGCAGAAGGAGCCTAACGTGCCTGATGGCAAAGAGCGCAAAATCAGGACGCAGAGCCTAAGTCTCGGTTTCGAAAGCGAAATTTCGGAGAAATCAAACGCTATTTTTCGTGATGGCCTCCATTTGGGACCAAGCCTTGGTTGCCCAATCTTATTCTTGCGTGACATCTTCTCGCGCACGCTTAATGTGAAGTTACATTCCTTGTCCGAGTTAATTATGCCAACGCAGCCGTTACGCATAGCTGCGAATCTTGGCATTTTTTCTTCTACTACATTGCAGGCTGAGTACTTCGTGAGTGGGCAGCGAAAATATACAAGGAGTAGAATTGAAGCAGTTCTTTCCTCCATTTAATTAAAGTTGGGCTGAAGAAAAGATACTACGAGTTCGTTATTTTCTTGTCGCCTAATGCGTGAGAAGCTTACTCGCTTCGCGCAATTTCTTTCTTTGATTTGCCAAAGCCTCGTATTTTATATTACAAACCCAAGAACAGCTCGATGATGCACTCTTCTTTTATTACTCAACAGCGTTGACAAAAATTGTGAACATACCTTATTCAAACCCGACCCTTTAAAGCAGAGTTTGTTGGTTCCATTAAGTTTCACTGAAACAGCAGTTCAAGCATTCGCTGTAATCGAGCCACAAGAAGGAAAATCCGCTCCACTGGCTTTCAACCTGAAGCAATACGAACCGTGGTAGTTAGTTTTTTGTCCGACACCTTTCCAGCGCGGCTGAATGTGCAAAATCTCGAATATTTAGTATTTTCTTGCTATTTCTTTTTTTCACCACTTGTTGTTCTCATCAGTTCGGATGGCTTGCTGTTATTATATTTCCATGAAGAAAAAAGCTGGAGTTCAGGCCTACATTTTTGTCCCAATATTAAGCATCGAAAAACACTTTGAGCTTCAATAATTCGGACGGTTTCTTAAAAAGTTATGACAATTACGCTCTTTTCTTTGTAGTTTATGTTTTAAAGCTAGTTGTTTCTTGCAGTTTTTACTGGCTTATCATAACACTAGCTTATCAGGGTAAGCGAAGAGACATGATGTTTGAGAGCCTAAAACTGACTTCGAGTAAACAGTTTTTCGTTTCGCTCACTGTACGAATTAGAAACCGTCTCACTGTCACTAGCAAAGGTTTTGAGTTCCCGTACTTTCACAAAAAAAAGTTCGTGTTTTGGGATTTTTATAATACGAGTGGGCGCTCCCACATGTGTTCAGTGGACTGTTTTGTTACACCTTTTTGCGTTGAATAACTAGGAAGGTTATAAGTTTAGTTTCACGGTGCACAAGCCCTGTGTGTTATAACATTTTTTCCTTCAAATATTTTCTTCCAAACTGCAACATTCTCACAACTTCTGTGTAAAAACATGAAGGAGAAACAAGGACTAATGAGAGGTTTCCGCCTCCGCAAAACTTGTAAAGATAACATCAGGAAAGTTTCACCAAAAAAGGCGCCAGGGGCAGCTGCGTATTAATTCAAGCTTGAACGCAGTTTTCTAGCTAAGAAGCAAAGAGCTTTGCCGCAGCTGCTGAGGGTCACAATAATTTGTCAGCCTAATTTCGGCTTCCGCGAGTAGTAGCAGCTTTGAATGCTTGTGCTGGTTTTGAATTTTCGTCGCGTGGTCGCATACTGAAACAATAGAACTGCTTTGGACGATAAAGTTTTGATTTGAAACGGCACGCGTGGCAAGAGAGCGTCAGAGCCAGTAATTAAGCTTTCCTCTAGGAGTGACGTTGTACAGGCTTAGCGCGTTTTAATGACCCGGGGCGCCCAGTGTTGTTTCCAAGTCAGAGTCGGCTGGCCGCTTCAGTCATAAATGAGGAGGCTCTGATGCTCTTAATGACTCGTGGGAAGCAGACGGTAGCTTTTTGCTAATGAAGATGCGGTTCTTTCTGAAACTAAGTGTCCCCGTCCGGCTCGTGCGTTACTTTTGCTTTCCTGGCCTTCATTTTAAGCCTTTTGTTTGTTTACATTGTTTGTTTACATTAATAGTTTTTGCAAGAAAGCGGAGCACAGTTCCGGAGGGCAGGGCGCTACTTTTTGAAGTCTAACGAGAAGCATGAAAACCTTTCGTAGCCACGCCTGCTTCTTGATGCCATTTGTCATAATTTTCTCGCCCTTGCCTCGTTACACCATCAAGAAATCCCTTAGCGTTTGGATTTAAGTAGTATAGGCAATATATCTACGCATTCTACATCATACATCAAGAGTGAAACTTCTCAGGTACAGCCGTCCTTTTGTATAAAGAATTGTTAGCATTCTTTTATCTTGTATCCTTAAAACTGCTTTGCCGCGGCGCTGTGTGTTTCATGGTTTAGCGTACAGTCGTGGTGAATTTAGGTATAAATGTATATGAGGGAAGTCAACAGTCAGCGAAATGAAGTAAAGCCTAGGGGATATTTCTATATATATTTAAAATTTGTGGTGCTTATGGGTGGCAATTTATGGTACAATTGCTTTATGGCTTAAAGATAATCAAGTAGAAAATACAAGAAAAAACAACCCCAAGATGCCGGGCGGATCTGAACTCACGTACGAGCTACAAATAGGGTTCTCATATTTTGCCTTTATCTCAGTGGCTTAAAGAAAGCTCAGCGCTAGATTTCGCTTCACAAATGCGGCACTTTTGAGATTTTTTGGTTTAGTTATTTTTGAATGCCTTGCTGCCACTGACGTCTGCGGAACAATTTTCAATGCATATCGATGGTGAAAACATACTACCCGAACCTCTGGGAGCAATGATCCTAAGCATGTCTTTTTGGTGTAGTTAAAAAATAATGAAGTGCATTGATATTAAGCATTAAGCATTGTTTTAACGTTCTAATTACTTCACCCACCTTTTCATTCCTGGTAAGAAGGGCGGGGTTTTGTTTAATTAGTTGGGAGGCTCAACATCCTTGCCCAGCCAAGGATAGCTGCTGAGGTGACCCGACCTTGTTTAAAGCTTTTAATATTAGCCATTCATAAACATTCCTTTTTTCTTCTTCACTAAGTGATACAAAGCACTGCTTAAGGCCCTCTGCACTCACGATAATTAATATTTCTATAAAATTCTGCTGAAAACAATTTCTCTATGCCACGAGTTTGGCTCATGATTGCCTGAGTTGTCAATGTGCCACAAAACCCAACACAACGCAACACTTAATTACTGCACATTCCCGCAAAAATTACTGCGAACATAAAGAATTTTTTTTCACAATAGTCCTTAAGCCATCATGAAGGCTGCTAAGCACCTGAAAGCTTTCTAAGCTAAATTTTAAAGAAGCGTTTATGCCACGACCATATTATGAGGCAGGATTGGAATATTTTATGCAGAAACGTACGTGTGTGCCCTACATGAAGAATTTAGGACGACGACGCCGGTAACATTGAGCTGAAAACATATAAAAACTCGAATACACGGTGATCCAACAACTGAAAAAGGCTGCCTGTCATACCTTGTGGAGATTGTATTTTTTGAATTATTGAGTGACAAATTAACCATCATGGCAATGCAAATCCGAAGCGACCACTTAGAGCCCTAAAATACCATAAAATATGCAGCTTAAATGCTTATTGGCATGTTTCCTACTTTTAAGCAAAATTGTTTCTGTTTTTTTTTCCAACTGCCACAAACAGCTGTTGTCAGGAATGAATAGCGGAAGCTGAAAGAAAATGTGACGGTTTTCAAGCGATTTGTGTGCGCGCGTAAGGG
Organism: Amblyomma americanum; assembly: GCF_052857255.1. Classification (NCBI taxonomy): domain Eukaryota; kingdom Metazoa; phylum Arthropoda; class Arachnida; order Ixodida; family Ixodidae; genus Amblyomma; species Amblyomma americanum. The sequence goes on from NC_135498.1 coordinate 20,102,776, forward strand.
AGCCAGGCTGTGCGAGGGCGTTTGTGAGCCGAGCGTTCGTTACAAGCATGTTCTCCGCGAACAGCATAAATGAAATGGAGTGCAGCACATAAAGTGCGTTTAGACTTTCTTTTGTGTTAATTCCTGTGCATTGTATGCGGAAACAAAATATCTTAATTTTCTTAGAATTTTTCATATTTTCCGATTATATTATTCCTCTGGTCGTGTGGCTTTTCAGTTTTCTTACTTTTAAATTATATTTAATATTTATCACCACTAAAGCCTCGGTAGATGGAGTGTATCTACAGTAGTGGAGCCCCTACACTCACCTTTCTCCCCATTCCTCTTTTCGTCCGTGGCCTCTTTCATCCATTTCATTGTCGAGTTAGCCGGAAGCGCTTCAACAGCCGTTCTGCAGCTGCTTACTATTTGTTCGCTGTTTTTTTTTGTGATTAATGCGAAAGCATTATATGGCTATGTCCTGTCGGCAAAACGTGTCAGCAAAATTTGTTGGCACGAAAACGACGCCCATATAACTGAATGTGAAAAAGTTTTAATGGCGTTGGGTAATACATTAATGAGTGTGTAATAATCCGTGGTGAGATTGAGCAATTGTTATAGTTAATTAAATTGATTTAATAATTGAAATGTTGCTGTTCGAAGCGTCGTTTTTTGTGAATGTGTTGGTGAAAAATAATAGTGCTTAAAAATGTGCGGTGTTTAAATTGACAACAAAATTGTAATAAATAATTACCTAATTAATTAATCCAACTGAATTAATACAGTTGTCAGGTCGTGAGCTAACTTGCGACAGGGGTTCGGACCGATGACATATCACCTTCAGTTGCACGCTTTGAGGCGCAGTTGAGGTGTCTACCAAGATGTCGAGATCTGAGTTCTACCGCGTCCTTTCCTTTCCTCAAAACACATGCTTTCGCATTCCTCCACGTATGCACACTTAAGCGCCCTCAGAATTTTTTAATGTGTGTTTCACTCTGCTTACCATGTTTAGAATAACGACAAATAAGTTCCTCTGCGTCTCCCTCATGATGATCTACATGAACGCACTTTCCCATGGGTGAGTTTCCTCCTCACTACTTGCAGCAATTATTCCGGCTAAAAGTTTTGTCGCACAAGATAGGTCAGTTGTAATGTTGGCGGGACCGAATCCGGTGTTCAGTGCTCAAACCTTTTCACTCTCGGAGCTGTCCCTTATTTGTTACCAATTTCGGTGTCGCAAGCTGGGCTACTGCAATAGCCATGCAAAGTGAACCTATTGCCAGTGCTTGGTTTGGTTTGTGAGGGTTTAACGTCCCAAAGCAACTCAGGCTATGAGGGGCGCCATAGGGAAGGTCTCCGGAAATTTCGACCACCTGGGGTTCTCTAACGTGCACTGACATCGCACAGTACACGGGCCTCCAAAGTTTTCGCCTCCATCGAAATTCGGCCGCCTCGGCCCAGATCGAACCCGCGTCTTTCGGGTTCAGCAACTGAGTGCCATAACCGCTCAGCCACCGCGGTGGCTCCTAGTGCCAGAGCGTCAGCATTCTTATGCGCTGAACGCGTTCAGGGCTGGGGCTCTTTTTATTGCGCTACGTAAAGCTTGTGTTCCTGTGCCTGGAAAATGTGACCCGGAGTACAAGGTCCATGACAGGTCCCCAAACAGTATCTTGGCATTAAACAACGGTGACGTTCACATCTTCACGTCCAGTGGACAAATGACGAGTGCAACAGTCGATATCTCTCTGCGATTGGGCAAAGCGTCATCATTATAAAGAAACTGTATGAATGATGAAGTGGTTTTATTAACATAATATTATAAAAGAAGGAAGATTTTTGCTACCTCCGGCATCTGCCATCGACACCGAAGCACCTGAGCTGGGGCAGCGGAAATAAAGGATAACAGGAAGAATTGAGAAGTGAAATGAAAGAGGTGAGGGGCAGGAAGAGAGGATAGGGGGAAAGGTAATGTACACAAAAATTACTTCCACAATAATAAATGCGCACAGGTTGCACGCGTGATACGTTTATGATAAGGAAAAAACACACGCGCACAACACTATGTTCACTAGAGCTGGTGTGGGGCGTTCAGCTGTTAACTGTATTAATCGCTTTTTCTGTTTCGCGGTTCCTCTGTTTTAAGACAAGTAAGGGGTTGCTGCAGGCAATCACTCATTTTTTGCTGCATTCCTAATACATGAAAGTGTCACTTGAAGGCAACAACTCATTAAAAAGTTGTCAGGTGCTATAAAGGCAACTGGTTGCCTGACGGCCTAAATAAGCAATAGCGCACGCCGGAAGTGTTGTCGTGCGTCTTTAAGAGTTTTACAACCCGAATGCAAGGCCTTCTATGACTGCGCCTACATTGACTGAGGAGAAAAGGGGCATCGAAGGGGAAGGACGCGTCGAGAATCGATGGAAAATTTCGAAAATCCCTACACCAGTCCTCTCTCTTATCACCACCTTAAGACTTTCAGATTATCTAAATTACTGGTATCTCGCTCGAAGTCTTCACAACAGTGACTCCTTTGGGTTAAAGGTTAGTAAATAGATTGTCGTTAGATTCGGTCTCCCCTCATTTTGTCCAGCCCTCATCACGCTCGTGGCCCGCCAGGTTGGCGTTGCTCCAACGAGACCATCAGCTGGCGATAATAAAAGCTGCTGACATCCTCAGTGCTTAACATTCAGTAAGATATTAATCGATTTTTTCTCATATCTCTACCACTCTTGTATTTAGATTTTCATAACAACTCAAAATGCCTGTATATATGCAAGACGTTACTTCGAACACCACCTGACATCTATAGGAAGAAAAAAAAAAGTACCGCTGAAAGGCTTCATGCCTTAAACAGCAAAAAAATGATACCAAACATACTGGATAGTTCAAAAGGAAAGCCTAGAGCGTTTTAGCTATGCGCAAGATGATCGTTAATGTAGACGACTCCTCATTGTTGTGAATAACTTATCGAACAGGGCTGGCTTTCTTCAGAGTGGATGAAGAAATGAATGGAACAGCAGGAAGAATAGCTAGGCCGTCTCGATGCGGAGGCGGCGGTCACAGTCAGAGCAGCTCTGCTTGATGGAACCCTATGAATTATTCAACACGGCTGCATGACAAGTGAAGCCGTGAAACATGGTGCGATGTAAACGGCGGACACTGAGAATGGGAATGCATTCAGCACAATGAAGGAGATCGCAAATTCAAGCCGCTGGAAAGTTACGCTTCTCTATGCTGCATGTCGGGGAATCTGAATGGCTTTAAAACCGTCATCAAGTCAGCATCTTCATGCCATTTCGGGAGGCGCAGCAAATTGACATCAACGCTCCAATGATGACAGTTAGAGTGTTGGTTGTTTGTTTGTTAATTCAACATTAATTAGCAGTTTTACAGAAGAGTGCTAAAAAAACACAGTAAGCTTCATTGCATGGCTTGCTTAGAATTACTAACAACCGTCAAAATTGCCGTTCGGAGTTATGATAGTATGAGTGTGTAATTGTAGTTTCATTTCATTTCATTTTATTACCTTAAAGGCCCCAATAGAGGGGTGCTATATAAGGGTTTCTTTTTTTCTCGAGAGTACGCTCAACTGCAGCTACTTTGTGTTTTCTTTTTCGTGGATAAAAGGAGCAAAACCCTTGTCAAATCCTTATTACCTACACAAGGGCGGAGAGCGCACTGTACGCTGAAGAGCTTGTCGGAGGAGACATGTTCATGCTGACGCAGTAACCATTACTACACTACATTTCCACTCCCTGTTATATACGTTTTTCTGTTCGGAAACTTTACGGCCTCCGCTAAACTGGGAGACGCTTATTCGCCTTGCCCTTGAAATCTGAAAGCCCAATATAGCCTGGACAGCAAATTTTCTCAGCGTTATCGTCACCTTCTTAGATCGCATTTATCAGAAACAGGCAGTCTTGGCTCAAGAAAAAATGGAAAATAATGGGATGAAATGCTGACAGAAGCTGTGCTGTTTTCAGCAAATCGCATTTTTTTACAGCAGCTCGGGTAGTTTCGTTCAATGGTCTCTGCCAGCTCGCCAAGCCTTAGATCGCCCACACAACTATCAGGGTGGGCAGCGTTTCGGCACATCAGTATAAGTTCAAAGTGTCCGCGTCAGGTGGTGTCTACTGTGCGATAAATCACGCCCAAAGGTTGTTTCTCTGCCGTAGGCTGGAACGCTAAATATCTCTATGTGAGTTTATTTCTTCTTTCCTGCTGATAAAACGATTTAGAATAGAACGAACCTGATCGAAGGACAAAAAAAAAAGGCGACTGCGCATTATGAACACGAACCTGCAGTTCTGAACTGTTGGCCTGCTCTTTCAGGCACGCAGCGTTGCCTACAGCTTGAATGTTCACAGGACTCTTCACAGGACCAAACGGGAGTGCTAACTATTGCTCACCACTTGCGTAACGCTGCGTCGCTAACATGGAAGAGTTTGCTTTCATTTGTTATGTCTTATTCGCGATCCCTGCCAACTGCAGCTCATTTCAGCAGTGCGATGAATCCGGCAGGGCCATGGAAACAGCCTAGCTCTGCACCGTACACGAACAGAATTATTGTTCTACTTTACTGCTTTGGTCCGCCATGCGGCTCTTTTCGCCACCCGGTTGATGTTCGCGGTGTATTGCTTTAGAATAAAAAGATGTGCATAAAACACTTGTGAACTGCTCTATATATTTAGTGTAGAGGCATGATAAGACTGTGCAAGAAATTGAATGGCACAGTTAAGAACGGCGAAGTGGTGCGCAGTTTTGCATTTTCTTTCGTTTTTTTTTTGTAGCTGGCCTCTCCTAAAATGACACATGGCCAAAATTGTTGACTGGCCTGTGTTTTATGTGCGACTGGGCCAGCTGCGCGTTAGCTTGCTGGTAACTTGGCGCATATATAGCTTTACAGCAGCAACAAGTGCACCGCAGTTTACTCTGATTTTGCACAAAAGGTCCTCTCGGTTATGAATGAGCATATCGCAAAGAGCTACTGAGGAACAAGAAAAAAATGGCGAGAACTTGCGCGCCACCTTGTGTTTGGGCAAAAACAACTAACAGGGTGGAGCGAAGGTAAAAGTGATGGCCGTCTTGGTAGTGAATATGTTTATTTGCGAAAATTAAAAAGAAACTATTTCATCTGTGAATTATGTCATCGCATGGAGAAAGGTGTGGTGGGAAACAGGAGTGGTGGAATACGACTACAAACTAAAAACAAAAGTCCGAACTGAGAGAGGGGATTGTTAAAACTGGCTCTGCAGCTTCGCCCATCGGATGAATTCCAACGAGGAATCGAGGACCTGGTTTAGGTGGAGTGGAGGTTCATTTTGTAAGACCCACACTTCTTAATTGCTTGGCTTCGCTTGCCCGATAACCTTAGGTAGAGCGTCGTTGCGCCACATCTGAAGTACCTTGCATTCCCACACCCGGCGTATTCTGAGGGCAGGGTTGTCCCGAGAACAGTGTGTGCAAGTTCTAGTGTAATAGTTCTGTAAGTCCATCGTCCCTTTATTGGCGCTGGTGCGGGTTAGCAGTGCTGGCATTATGGTCGTTCCTGTCCCACATCTAAGGTAAAAGAAGCTCTGGACGCTTATTGAACATCTTGAGTTGATAATGCCGTCACATTCCTAGAGTCCTCTCGCTGAGGTTCAAAAGCCAGTTTTTTTTAAATACAAGCATGAAAAAAGTCAAAAAGAAGGAAATCGAAACCGCAACTGCGTTTCGCACAAATGATGACGTCTCGACAAGCCGCCCTATGATGCCATGAGTACTGTCAAAAAACGTATTGTGTACGCGTTGATTGGCTCAAAAGGCGACTGTAAGTGACACTTTGAGTTATGATTTGTGTGAAATGACAAAAATTAGGCCATAAATTTCGTTCTTCAACAAACACAGACCGAATATAGGTGGCCATGCTTCCTGTCATGTCACACACACAAGGTTGCCCGTAGAAATTTCTCTGAGGCCACGGAATGGGAAATTTTAAAATTCATTATCGTTGCAACAAAACATTACCTTGTTGCGAAACTTTGCAAAAAAATAAAAACACTGCGCAGAACATACCATGAAAATTGAAGTAAAATAAGAGGATGCAGAGAAAACGACGGAGTTGGCCTTTCGCTGTCATTCCTGTACCCGATGAAAGGGTGATCGCTGGCTGATGAATTCAGCGTAACAGTAAGAGTATAAAGGCCTCTTGCAGTGCGTTCATGCCGTTTCTCTGATCATTGCGAGGAAAAATATTTAGAAAATTATTGAACACTTGATACGCGAGGTCCAATGCTCAGTGTCGCCGGGAACCCTGTAGGATGTCATTTCTTCTGGGCAGACAAATTATTGTCTTCATTGCCTGCATAAAATTCACAATCACGCCCTCAAATATGCACTTTCTTGTGTAGATTCCATCAAACTGCTTCCTCTGCAGCAAGCTGAATTGGTTGGCACAAGTTACAAGTCCGGTGACAAAATTCGGGCAGGTATGATTATATTGAAAATAAGACACAACACATATTCACCTGAATACAGTCGCTTTTAGCAGGCAAAGTGGGGACATTCATTGTGAAAGAACTCCGTGGTCGTATAGATAGCTGTATAGTGGCTGCCGAAACAAAAGCCAAAAGAACAGTTGGGAAATATTCCGCTCGACTGCCGTCGCGACTCCCGGATGCGTGGGAACTCCAACAGATGGCGTGTCAGTGCACCCAAAAAGTACCGTGTTCTTATCGGCTTCTCTTTTTTCTCTCTCTCCGTCCCTTCTGTCCATCGTTATGTGCTGTAAAAACCTAGCGCCGGCACTGGATGAGGGATTGAAAGCATTCTTTATCGTATTTTGTGGTGTTTACTGTTTCACATACTACACGACTGTGCGAATTTTTTACGTAAACCTTGCCGCAGATAGCTCCTTGAAGAGCCTGGCAGCTTAATGGTACTCGCTGTGAGGTCTAGGCAGTGAACTAATTTATTCTAGAGCATCAGTGTGGTGCAGACAAGCTTAACCATCGTAAGACTGAGCCACTTATGGAGACTGTGCTATGCCAGTCACAATGTTTGCATGCAAATGCAATGAGGCTTCATTCAGCGCCCAGTTCTGAGGACTTGTCATGTGAATCAGTACTTACTGTGAGATTCGGGCCGGAGACGCGTGCAGTATAGTACATTCGGTGAGCGACCTGATTAGTTAATTTATTCCTCCATTCGGCGAACAATGCAGCAAGAAAGAAAAAACGGGATTTTTTCAAAGTTAGAAATGTGTTTGGCCGCTATAGAATACTTACGCATGTGTCGAATTGTTTTTAACACCGCATACCACAGAAGGCCTTGAATGTATTTATTTCTATGTTGACACACTCTGCTGGTCACTGTTTCTGACATTTTGCTATTGAAGGCGAGGTTGAAGTCGCGATATCCTGATGTGTGGCTGCATTTCGGTGAAGGCAGAAAGAAGGTCTGCTCAAGAAATGACATTTTGGTGTCCTTGAAGAATCTTGCGTAGTTGAAATAGTTCCTGAAGCTCTGGTGCACAGTGGTTCACAGTCATGGTGTTAATTTTCCACACAGATATTTAAAAAGATCTCCTTTTCTCCTAGTATTCTGCATTATGTAAAAAAAAGCAAGCCCATTAGTAAAGTGTAAGGTCTCTTTGCAGGCCTTACTAGGTTCTTTAGCTTCGCACCAGAGGTGCCCACCGCCAGAGACGGTTACTTGATTCGATGACCGAAATCTTCTTCGCTCCAGGTGTGCCCCGTCAGAGACGGTCTTGCGACAAATTAGGATGCAGGTATTAAGGGGAGTATGACTTCACTTTTTTTTGTACAAACATTTACATTACAAGCAAGTTGATGCACAAAAGACAATTTAAAACGGCAAACAGGTTTACGAACAAAAAGGTGGAACTGGCTAACACTTGAGGAGGCCCCTACTCGGCATAGCCGGAGATGCAATACATCTGACCGTAGCCCAGAACGATTTTCCAGGGCTCTGGGCCCTGGTTTTAAAGACATATAGTTCCTGCCCATTATCGGTAGCGTCCAAGCACGTCAAACTATTAATATGATTGGTTAAACAAGAGTGTGGCCGGCCCTCCAATTTCCGCAAAGTATATATCCCTCTCCCTAAAGTAAACAACACAATAATGGACATCGAATTTCTGTCAAAAAAAGAAAAACCCATTTTCTCAGAAGGCGTCACAACCCTTGTTCCACATGTTTGCCTGCCCCGCCCGGAAGCCTCTTCAGTATTAACCAAAACACTCTCTCTCGCAGAAAAAGGAAAAGCAAAACAACCACACAACCGTGCCCGCACGTGCAATAGGTTTCGTCGAAGCTCGTCAACCCTGGTGCCATTCCGCAATTAGAGCTGCCATCGGACTCCGGCGGGGTGCTTCCGCTATGTGCGACTGTCCGCTCGGTCCCGACTTTCCCAGGTGGACTAGTGTTCTCGTGAGCATACGCGGCTTAGCTTCAACATCGATACCCGTTCGTTGGGGTTGTTTCAAATCTGGCCGCCGCTGCCCATCCGTCATTCCCATTGCTCCCCTCCTTGACAAGACTACTATTTTTCAAGATTTTCCCGCGAGATACTAGTCGAAAGGTCGCGTCGAGTTTGGTGTCTGTCAAGACGAGGGGGCTTCCAGCGTGAAGCTGTGCCAGGACAAAAGCGCGTGGCCGTCGCTGTCAGGTGTGCTTGACCCTAAAACGTGGGCTTCTTTTCAGCGCGCTCCGCCGCCGCCCGCCCATGGGTTGGGGGGGGGGGGGGGGGTTCAAAGGGAGGCCGCAGCGGTGAGACGCCGAGACCGGGCGACCGGCCCTAATGGACCCGCGGATCATCGATCCCGTACACTTTAATTCGACTGCGAGAGAGCGTATACTAGAGCAGTTATTTTAAACGCAGTTTTTCTTTCTGACACTGTCTTTCATGTCTGAGCTCGCCAGAAACCTGCCGCAGAAGAATTAAACGAAGTGATTTACTCAGCAGCAACATCCTGTGAGTTGCGCATGCTGCATCCTACAATGAAAACGGCAAATATGACTGCAGCGTTGCGCACTTTGTTTGCGACGTGGTCTGTACGATGTATCAAACTGGACAGTCTAAAAGATTTCGCGTTAGTTACCTAATCTACTTAAAATATTAGCTGGCAGCACTTAAGAATAGATTCGTCGATACGTTCGCTGGCCGGCCACTTGTTATATCAGTGGTGCTCACGATACCAAAAAAAGTACAGTGTATTAGAAGAAGGAAAAAGCAGAATTTTAAGCAAAAGCCCAGCGCCTCCCCCCTCCCCCCCTTCCTGGCCCTCGCACATCGACATATATAAACACTTTCTAACAGCATTAGGTTTTCCACAACCACTTCGGCAACACGAAACGGTGAGACTACCTATTCTAGTCCGGCTTGTTTTTCCCTTACACACCCATCATTTCTGTCCACGCGCTGACGAGGCGTACGCGAACAAAACACGGTTAAAAAGAAGCAGAGTTCAAAACATCTGATGACGACAGGAAATGTTTGTCTACAAACAAAGAGAAACATGGAGATTTTCTGAACGACGCGTTTATGTCACTGATACGCTTCAGTCGCTGCGTGATGTTCGCGCAAGAGGAATCAAGAAAAAAAAAGAAAAACAAAGGCGTCTGCAGTCATCAAGCGGAACGTGCTGCATGACGTGCCGCGCTGCTCCGTACGGTCGGCGTAGTCGGCGGCTTCACCGAGTTCGCGGACTGTGGGTCTTCTGTCCGCCCGCTTTGTCATCCATAATACATGAGCGCCGAAGACGAGTCTGCAAAGCACAGTGACGAGAACGTGAAAGTCCGGTATCTTCACCGTACAGAGTGGTGTCGCGCAGCATTGCTGCTCACAAGCCGCTTGGGTTCAGCCTTTGCTGGATTCCCGGTAACGCGCTTTATGCGACTGTAGATTGTATTCTTTCGCACTCCATCTTTTTTTTTCAAAAACATCGAAAGACGAGAATTCTAGAAGGCGTGGCCTCTTTTGTCGTTTCACAATGCTTCAAAACCCATAGAATCGTCACACCCTGTTTTTTTCTCTCTATTTCATGCCCTGTCTTGCTATTCGCTCAGCTGGGAGAGGTGATTTAGTCAGAGAAAAAAAAAACACTCAGTGTAATTTACTACTGACAGAATGAAAGGAAACGTCCTGGAAGACAGTCGCACTGATCTTGCACGCTGCAGCTGACTAAAACCGGGCCACTAGACCGTTTATTGCATCACCAGGGTGCAGTAGGGGTGAAAATTCCTGCCGTCACCGACGATTTCTTTCTGCAGGAAATCTTCTATCGTTCTTTTACACTTGAAAAGATTCCTTCAACATTTGACCCCCTTTTTCCTGGAATTATGTCCAGAAAAATTCAGTGGCAACTTAAGCACAATTACATGCGCAGAGTAAGCTTTACGTTGTCTTGGTATTATGCGTGGCTCCTTTGATGCAATATGCGCACATGTCACGAAAATTTGCGGCTAGCTATGATATACAGGGTGTCCCATCTGACTTTAGCCAATGTTTAAAAATATGTCGCGGCATTCTAAGAAGACGCGACCAAATGCATGTTTCTGGCTATTGTATGGAGCAACTCAAACCATTTTTGTATTGTGCTTAATTACATACTTAGTCAAGAGTAATTTACCAACTTCACAAGCTATGAAGTTAGGCGAAAAAGTCCAATGAGAAAATTGTAGAACGCTCCGCGAGTGAAACGTCAATTAAACAGTTTCTAAATTTCCATCTATTACGTATCGGCTTTTTTTCGCTCTCTGCAGATGCCTGCGAAATGCAAAAAAAAAAAAAAATACCTCATGGCATGCCCGCTTGCTCGCCGCTATTGCAGTGCTTTCAAACGTTCCGTGCAGGAACGAACAGATAATTTAGCCCTGTGTGCTGCCGCTTTAAAAGGTGATAGGGCTGCGACCCAGGCGCTGGCTGTGCGATTTACGCGAGCGCAAGCGATAAGGACCGTGTCTGCTTGTCGCTATCAAGCGCCACAAGAGAAGCATCCCTCATGTAATACCCCGTTAATGGGGCCTTTGAGGTTGTAATAAATAAATAAATAAATAAATAAATACCGCTGGCCTATATCGCACAACCAGCTATATCGCACACAGACAACCTATATCGCGCAACCAGAGAAACAAGTCATGTTTCATTACACGTCGGTCGACTCAAAGAGTATCGCACATGAAGAAGATGGTGCGAATTAGCTCTTTTGCTGACGGTGTTTTCAACCCAAAGTTGACAAATTCTCAACCTACAAAGCTCGCTCAAAATCTTGCCGCAGCCCCTGACTCCTGCTTCCTGGGAAGGAAACTTTGCCGTTAACTTTACTTTTTCTGGTGAACATCGCACCGCTAGCTTTCGTAGTCAGACTCGCATTTCATGTTTGATGCATAGGCAGCAGGGCTGGGCATTGATCTGCATTCTTTGGGCTTTATTCGCAAATTAATACAAAAGCAAAGCTACAGTTCGGTCGGCGTCACTTGTCTGGCTGCATTTCGCGCCTCTAGTTTGAGTGGGCTGACAGCAGCACCTTGCATTGGCATTCCTCTCTTTCTTTCTTCCTCCTGCATGGCGCATATTTATTCCTCCTTCGCTGCAAGAAAATCTGCAAGCGGAAAGAAATGCATGCGACGGGGGCGATCGAAGCAGTTCGTCTTCGAGGGAAGCAATGACAGCTACGAAAGCCCAGGTCATGCTAGCGCTTGAGGCCACAGCGCTTTTCAAATTTCGCTTCGGGAAGCGCGAAAGACAATAAGACATGTCAAAACAATGTCAGGAGCGTTTCATGCAGAGACATCTTTCAAATGCCAGAAGTGCGGAATCGTGACGGCGGTCTGCTTTTTGTCTACAAAAATGTGAAAGCTGCTCGACCGGGTGCTTCTCCGCCCACTCGAGCCTCAGCCCTACGTTCGGCAAAATTGCGAAATATTCCTCGCTGCGTATGCGACGCGAATGCCGTCGTCCTCTTCGCTGTCAACCTTTGAGATTTGCGAGCGTACGTGATTTCGCTCACTCGCTCGCGACCTCGTTCGTTTCTCGCTTTTGCTTCATTTTTGCATTTGTTATAAACCTGGCATTCCGCGTTTTCTTTTTCCTCAGTTAGTTTCATTCACCGGGTAAAAGTACTGACATATTTTTCGCTTTCCTTTATTTCCGAGCTGTTCGCGGCGACGACGTTTTTCTCCTGATCCACCGTGGCACATTTTATTCCTAAGCAAGCCTTACATCCTTCGCAAAATGTTTTCTTTGTTATCAACAAACTTAACATAGGCCTAGCCGCCAACAGCTTCGCTGTGTCTGAGTGTTGCAGCTACATCTTCGCGCTCTCATGCATCTAGACGAAGATGTCGTCCCGCCAGGTGAAACTTTTCGTGACTGACTTCTTTACTTGTCGACCTTACGTTTTGTTTCTGCATCGTGTGTCTTAGAAATTATTGACTTTTTTCATTTTGTTTTTATTTAAACTATGCACATAGCAGCTTTAGAACTTTTTTTTTGTATTCTTCATACTTTCATTTCATCAATCATTTTTTCCTCTCTCTCGACACGAAACGGAAAGACTGAGGCTCACGAGATCTTCATGGGCATAAAAATTGTTCTTTAAGCTTTGCTTGCTGTGTCACAATTTTCAGCAAAAAGAAAAAAAAATTACGATTGCGATTTTCCGTAATGCGAAATTTGAGCGCAGTTTTTTCGGTGTCTCCGGTCTGTAAGCTCATTGTATTGCTTTGCTGGGTCGTCGGCACGTCTGGCGACGATATTAGTTTGATAGTAGTATTAGTTGATGAAGACGAAGATGTGAAAAGCACAGCGCATGAGAATGTGCATATTAGTCCGATAGCAGTATTAGATAGCAGTATTGTGCAATGCAGGCTCGACAGTGTGCTGCGGCGATAGCCTAGTGCTCTCATGCAGTGGTCAGCGAAGCTTATCTGTTCGTTGCACCGTGGGTTCGAATCCCAGTCGCGCAATATTTATTATTTATTTGTCTTGGCCAGGTTACACCGACGGCGGCGACGCTTCTCAGCCCATGAATGGGCCCTTAAGAGCTGCGCTTTAGAAAACATGACGGCCCCCACTTGTTTTCTCAAAGTTGAAAAAGAAATACATTGTGTAAAGAAAACCGATCTTCCCCTCCCCCCCCCCCCCCATCCCCTCCTCCTTCTGCTCACTTCGACTCCCCTCTCAGAGGTGTTTACCAATTCACCCCTAGCCGCGACTTTCACTGCCTATAACGATCAGCCAGACTGCGTTCACCCGAGCACATAAGTTTTAAATACTGGGATGAGTTTTGGAGAATTTGGCGAACATAGAATCAAACAAATGACGGCATAAATGATTTTAAAAAGCCGATTATTCTTTGAATAAAATAAAATCGATATTATTAAAGAGAGAAGTAGCCAAACAACTCTATTCTAAACACGCTTCAGAGGGATCAAATGGAGTAAAAATCTAGAATCATAAAGCTTGAATCCTTTCTTTCTTCACAAACCGAACCAGTATAAGCACGACGCCTCTAACACTATTTACCGCCAGGTAGAAAGAAAACGATCATCATCATTATCAACATCATCATCTGCCCGATAACGCCCGCTTCAGGACAAAGGCCACTTCGTTTAATCTGTCCTAGTTTATTTACTTTACTCCTTTGCTGACCCAGCTCTTACAGCATCTCGAAATTGCAATCACTTGAGTACTGTAGGCAAAGCCGAGATACGTAAGCGATTGCGATCCCCAGCATCAGTAATGCGGTGTTAACTTTGCCGAAATGTTGAGCAAGTGTTGGGAATCAAGCATCTTGGCTAGGAAATGCATTCACAAAGAACATGCCGCGCGATTCTGAGGAACAAGAATAAGATTTCATACGTAGGTGTAATGCTTGCGAGTTCTTCCGATGCGCTCTGCGGACCCGTGTTCGGTTGGCGCACATCAGTAACTGATGGGATGCGAAAGTGCATCCACAGGGACGAGGGAGCTGGTTAAGCGCAATCAGTTGAGTCATTCAGCTCGTGGAAACCGAACAAAAAGAAATGAAGGTTATCGAACATCCGTCTTCATCCCCCGTGCTCAAAACGTAGCAGTTATATTTCTACCGCAGCCTTCACGAGAGCACCCACTTCTCTTCGTGAGACTTGCTGTAGATTTATTGATACAGACATCATCTACATGGCTTTGGTTCTTACATTTCGTGACATATGTACCGGTGACGTCACTGACTGTTTGTTTCGGACTAATAAGATATTTTAGATAAGAGAAATCTTTGGAGAATTTTGAAAAATTTCCCAATAGAGCTAGTATGCCTAACGGTGTAAATATAAAAAAAATATTGAAGAAGGGACTGGCAAGCCTACCAAATGAATGCTGAGAGCTTCGTGGCTAGTTCTTTTGTGGAAACGTGGAAGCGCGAACGTGTATCGAACACTTACGCTTTGAGTTCTCGAAGTTTTCGAAAGCAGTAGATATAACTCGAATCAAATGACGAATAGTAGCTCTATATTTGCTACAGCTCTATATATGGGGGAAAACATGGCTTCGAAGGCATTAAAACGAAACTAGGGGTGGGGTGTACAATAACAAATAAAAGGGCGTCAATGTCTAGGTGATCTATTGTTTTTATTTTCGTACGTGCATAAAAATGTAGACTTACATGTTTTTCATTAAATAGCTGCTTTTGCAGGAATTATATAGACATTGTTGAGCTGAATAATAATACTGCAAAGCTTCAGGATTGAAGCAGCAAATTCAACTGAGATTTTCTGAAGCACCAAAAAGTTTCTTTTTGTTCCTATTTTGTTATCGCTTCCTTTAAACAGGCGCTAGCATGTTCATAAAACGGCCGACGTGAACCATTCAGCTTAAGGAACAACTGGCATGCATATAAGAGAACAAAACCTCATGCTCGTGCTTCTATTTTTTTTTATGCCAGCATTAGAGGCTTCATGAAATTTTGTTTTGTCCGCACAGAGGAAGATGACTCTAGCGCAGAATTTCGTTCTGAAATACAGTGGTCTACTGCAACATAAAACCTATTTTTAGAGAAGGGTTGAGATGTGTATTTCATGCGTGTACAAGCCTTTTTATTTTACTAAAGTCACTTAGTCCTATTTATCTGAAAGAAAAAGTTATCGTGATTTTAGGACTAAACGTATAACTGAAACATTAATTAGCGAATTGACCATTGATAATGATCGCGCAATCTTTATGAAACTACGAAAATTATTATTTCCTCACCGGTCACATTTGGGTTCTCGGTGAATGTCGTTGAGCTTATAATGAACCAAATATGGCCACATGAAATTCCTCATATCATCACATTCCTTCCAATGGAGACTCAGTTTGAATATATCATCAGAAAATGCTTTCTCGTGACGTTCTGAGATTTATGCGCATGAGCATAAAATATGAACGGTCGAACAGTTCCTGTCTCCTTCATCAGGCACCACAAGAAAGACTGTATACACACATTTTTGTTTGGATAAAATCTATTCTAGCGTTGAGTCAATGCTTTGGTAACGTGAATAGGCAGTAGCGTGAGACTGTAACGATCAAAAGTAAACTTGTTCCTTTCAGCATGCGAATTGTGCAAGAGACATTTCTCTGAGCCAAACTATAAAGGAGCATTCAGAACAAATGCTGGAATTCATGGTCATTATTGCCACATTTAATTTCATATCTGAGATTGACAGAAGTTTAACGCATCTTTTTCTATGAAAGCGTGGTTTTTCATTTTGGTGGAAACATAACTTTATGTTACGTTTTCTGATCTTCTTGTCCCTATCCTGCTTGCAAATGCTCTTGCAGCACATCGGGTGCATGGGTCAGGCCAAGCTGCAGTTTTCTGGCCTGGTAACCATTTCATATTTCTGTGCACGCCTGAAGAAAAAAAGCTGAATTGAAATGAACTTCGCTGCAAGCGCTTAACACATGCTGTTTGTCAACTTTTTTTTGAAGACAATGAGCTTTTACTTGATGTAACCATGTGACCAACCCTGTGTTGTCAGGACGTTTCTTCATGTCAGTTCTATTGTTCCAAATATATGACGCGGGCATTATTCTAAGCGACCTTGCGTGCTGGCGACTCGTATGCCATTTGCTGTACAATGGCGCAGGCACGCTGCGGCCTGAACTCATGCGGGAAAAAAGCGTCGTCCGGTTTAGCAACGCACCACAAAGGAGCTTCGAGCCATTTTTGGCCGGACGCGCTTAATGTGACGTAGAGCGCTAGCATTCCCGTCGACTTAACGCATTTGAGCCATGGAAAATGGCGATGGGGAGGCCACGAATGCCACTCCTGGATATGGCCATAGCTATATCTGATACTATCGCTTACATCCACAGCCGCAAAGGCGAGCACTACAGGGATGTATATATTACTTTTTTTATTAGTTCTCAAGTGGAGCAAGAATTATCCAAGAAAGTTTGTGTTGTACATACTTCTTCATGAGGCCAAACCCAGAAAACCTGCGCAAACACTCGTAGTTCGCGCGGTAGCTACCACGCGCTGCGTAGAAATGAATGTCAAAAATTACCGGAGGGATTTTGAATGTTTGGTACACTTCACTGATTATTGTCGGGGCGGTTAGTCGAAGGCAGCGCAGGAAGAATTTGATAAGTCAGTATCGTTAGCGCTTAGGAAGAGTAAGGTCACCAGTATCAACATCATAGCACACCATGTCGGTGCCCTGTTTAGTTTTCTCTCAATCACAAGTGAAAATATTCGCAATGAGTTACGCGCTGTTTCTCGCAGGCAGCCAACAGACGGCGTTAGTTGCTGACGTCCACGAAAGCTGGGCATGCAAGTAGTTACTGCAAATAAGGACCGTGTGAGTGAAGTAGGCAGGTGGACAAGAAGCGTGTTTTACCCCTTGGATAGCTACACTGAGGTAATAAATACATGCATACCAATATCCCCCGCGAACGTTGTGTAAAACGGTAACATCCTGTAAGTACTCGTTTATGGTGCATAAATTGGGAGGCTAACTAAAAGGCTTGAACTGAGACAAAAGACGACGAAAAGAGCTATAAGAAGGAAAAATATATACCGGTTATGTCGAGAGACCTAAATAGAGTGGGTTTGAGAAGAAACGGGGGTTATTGATACCCTAGCTGAAATCTAAAGATGAAAGGAACATGAAGGGAATTAACTTCGAGGAAATAACCAATACTTTCTTACGGTATTGGAGTGGATTCGAAGAGATGGCATTCGTAGCAGGGGACATGAGAGAGTCAAGCTAATGCGCGAAAGCAATTAATTCGTAGGCTGAATTTAGGAGGAAAGCATCAATAGTTGAAGTTACTTGCTGCACAAAGTGAAAGAATCAACACAACGATAGAAAGCAGCCCACTCTGGTGGCCTGAAGTGAGCGAAATTTAAACGATCTACCGGCGCTGAGAACGCCATTATATTTGCTTGCGAAACTTCTATAGGGGTGATGTCTACATCTGCTTTTTTTTATAGTGAAATAGAGGAACATAATAGCAAGTGCTTTCCAGATGCTTCATTTTGTTTCATACTTAACCTTCGTACCCCTTTCTGCGGAGTGTTACGAAGCACCCGCTTCAACTGGAGATATTGGGTTCAAAACTCGACGATGTAAGCATGTGCTGCCATAGACTTGGTTCGAAATCTGAAGATTGGTTATGAGCGTTTCTTTTTGTTATCATTCCTGTGTTTCTTACCAAAGAACCGCATTCCACAATTACGGTGAAAAGAAATGCGAAAGAGCTAAGATTTATGCTTCTCAGATTAAAGAACGCTGAATAAGTAACGAGGTCTTTGAAATATGCAAACATTTGTTCCGCTCTCGATCTTAAACAGCCGTTCGTTATCCACTAAATCCACACAGCAGTTTTGCCTCTTGAGTATTTATGCTTTTGAGTGTTCTTGAGTATTTATGCTCGTTATGCAACCTATTCGTGATAAAGATTTTAAGTTACCCTATTCCTTGCGAAAAACTTGTTCTTTTGTTATCTTCCTTCTTCAGACATTATACGCGTTTCATGCGAGCCCGCATTCTGCTAATTACTTGTCAGCACAATTTATGTCTTCAAGGCATAATAATGGCACCAAAGCCTAAAGATAAGAGAGCCAACTGATTGCTACTATAATATATATCTAATCGATTCAGACTTAATCATTACTGGGTAGTATTAACGTTTGAAGGTTTCTACACCAGCGATTATGTTTACATTTCTATAATATTCAACAAAAAACTTTTCCCTTACCTTGTGCTTGGCGCATGATGGCCTCAGTTGCCTATTTGCCATAAAACCCACCACAACACGACACAGAAATGATAATTCGCTGTCGCCGCCTTGAGATTTTTTTTTTGCAGTTATGACATATTACAGTTGTAGTGAAGCCAATTTGTGCTGGAACCCATCTGCTTTGCGGGCCATCGTTAATTGTTTGCAATGCTGACATATTAAAAGATGTTACCTTGTCCAGGTTTGTGTTTATTTTCACGTTTATGAGGTTGATTTGGTATAGTTCAAATAAAACAAATGAGCGGACATTTGGCATTGTGTAATGCGAAGTGATAGCTGTTGTGGTGCAAAACGCCGTTGCCAGTCTCAGTGCCTAGTAATTCTGGGGTGAGGTTTAGTATGCCTTTTACGTTTATGACGCTACATTGGCATGAGTGCCATCGATATCAAGTCTCGCGTTGTTTTGAAATGACCTATCTGTTCTAGTGGATGCCTCGGGACGTCACAAGCGAGGTCATCGTGTTCGACCGATCAGTACTGGCATTCTGCAGGGCAGCTTCAGTTATCGAAAGGACGTTGTGTTTTTGAAGTGGTCAAGAAATTAGGATTTCGGATTGCGCGGGTTTATTTTCTTTTCGATGCACTCGACATCATCCCTGCAATATTTCAGCTGTGGGGCCATCTCATTTACGGAGCAGAATAACAATCTATAGGAGAGCTTTAAAAACACTTTTCATGTGATCTGAATTGCTCAGATATCGTAAACAATCAAAAAGACTTTTCTCTTTGGCTGCATATTTTAAATCCTTTGACTAATTATTTTTTTCCCTTGTAATACTTCTTCCGTACATTTTATTTAACGCATCATGCGTTCCGTTATCTGTTGATGACACAAGAGCTTCAAGCTTTCCGAGTCACGGCAAGCATGCGAAGCACAAAAAGGTCTCTTAAACTCAACGAGTGCCCCTCTGACACTAAAGATCTGCTTCACTCAAAGTGAAGAGTGTAAAACAGTGAAAGAGAGGCTATAATAAGCGAGTGAGTAAGCGACCCGATAGAAATAACAAAAAACTGGCAAAGAACAAAACTTTAAGGGATGAGCTGTGTTTTCGACAGAAACTAAAAAAAATTGAAAGTACGTAAGCAAACCTGAAAGGTAACATAACTAATGGAGACAAAGACTACGGAATTGATTTCCGAATAATGCACCTGCCTGTTGTCACGATAAAGCGCCGTCATATAGTACGAGGTGTCTTGACTGGCTCCGCTAAAGGGCGCCGCCGTAAAAACGCAGAGAAAGGCTGCAGCAAAAAAATCCTATATTGGCGATAGCTTCTTGTGATAAGCTTGTCATCAAGAAAAACGCATTCGAAGCAAAGGTAGTAAGTCAGTGTTTCCGTATGGAGTCGCCTTGGCTGTTCCAGCTGGCTTTGAGGTTATCGAAATAATCTTCTTAACGCAGGGATGTTGCCTTACTTAAATGCATTTCTAGGAAGGGCTCGTGGATCCAGCTTTTCTACAACGCAGTTATTTCTGGTAGAGCAAGTGAGCACGCTATGGATTTGAACTGGGATGCGTTTTGAGGCGCCAGTTGTCTGAAAGATCCGTTCAGTGAGATTAACCGAAAGTAATTCTTTCAACATGCTTGGAGAGAATTACACAACAGGCTTTCAAGGACAAATATTGAAATTTTACTTTTGCGTATATATGAAATATTTTCTTTGTTATCGAGGTAAACAGCAGTACGCATGACATGCCGGTCATTGCTATTCATTTGCTACATTGAAGTGCTCTGTAATTATTCACGAAGGACGACCTTCCACGCGATTAGGGACTTGCGCATAGGGCGTTGGAATAAGGATGGTAATGAGGGGAGGTGTCCTGAAATGTATATGAAGGAATGAGTACTATGAGAATACACTTCAAAATTCAGAGATGGTACGTGTAAATGCTTTAGCACCGATCAGATGATTTACTGCGCATAGAGCAACCACACCGATAGCGCGGCTGGTTTGCTATAGATTGCTACTATACATTGCTGCTTCTGATTAGCGAATACCCTCCTACAGGCTTCATCGAAAGGCCGTCATGCAAGAAGCGATATTTCGCGGTTGGCCGCAAGCATATTCATTATGGGCAACGGGGTGCTATTGAGGGACGCTACTAAGATTCACTTAATCACCCGTTGTGCGCAATTTCTTGCAAACTCGAGGAAGTGCTCTCCTGGGGACGCTTAATTAACTTTCTTACAACGGGCAGCTTGGAACGAGAGCCTTATAAGCGAAGTGAGGCGCGGTTCTTGGCAGAAATTTACACGCGGCTTGCGGCAGCAGCTGCCCTATAATATACCGAGCGACGGGGAGGGTTGGCGTTTATGAGCGGCCGCGTCGAGCATTTGCATTGTCAAGGCATAGGAACCAGTGCCTGGCGAGGGACTATTTTCGACCAATCTCCGCCAGACAAAAATATCTATACATTGATATATTGTGTGCATTCGTTTGTTTATGCGTCTGAAAATAAATAAAGGTAATTTCATTTAATTTGATTTAATGTATCTTTAAAGACCCGAAGGCGTTACATAAGGGGGGGGGGGGGGGGAGGGGCATATCGGTCTGCAACGGCGAAAGGCGATGTGAACATGCATAACAGACAGAAAAGGAAACGTACAAACTCACATAACAAGGTCTGCAATCATGACGGTTCAACAGGGGATGATATATTACTCTTTAAAGACGGATTAAATGATTTTTGCTGCAAAGTGCGCTGAAGTGATCAAAATCTATATGAAATGAATCTTTATTGTCTTGCGGAATTTTTTGTTATCAGTGCATGAAACATGCCTCTGAACACATTAGTATTTAATTCATAGTAACGAAAATGTAAACCATAAAACATTGCATCACTTCTCGCCTAAAGAATATTGAGAGCCTTCGCCTGTGTCTTTTTTATTTCTGTTTTTTTTTGCAGAATGTAACATGTTTAACAAATTCTGAGAATACGCTTGTTTGCAGAGGTACTTTCTTAAATAGGCTTGAATTGTAACTTAGGGCTAGCGTTATAGTCTCGTGGCACACCGACGTTCAGTATTGTCCAAGGGTCTTCAGGCCACAGGTTATTTTTTATAGTCCAGTACTTTAAAACACTTTCAAGCTCCGTTTACAGATGGGCGAGAAAAAAGTATTCTTCCCCCCGGACATCTGTACCCTATGGTGCGTCGGAACTGCGCAAATACACTGCTAAAAAGCGAACACCGTGGCCTGAATGCTTCCGGTGAAACTGTATAATTGTAAGACAGCCTTCTCATCTAAAGGAGTCTTGTGAGTAATTCACGTTATTTCATAACGATTAAGAGACAATGCGCGCCAGTTTTCGTACCATGAATGTTAGTTGCTTTTCAAAAGCAGCAATATATCATCATACATAGATCATGAAATATTATTCAGCACTGATTACGTCAATCCCTGAACAGAAATCTGCCAGCTGCAGTTATGACGCATTATAATCGCTATGTAAATTCTCTTTCTTGAAATTAACATTTTTTAAAAATGATCCTCCGCTTAATTAATACGGTGGTCAATGCATGATGTTTTTATCCGGCACTAGTGCGGTAATTTAACGCTCAGGTTTTATCAAAATTATCTAATGATTTTACAGGGCTATACTGTTATGTCACGCTACGTTATGTTGCGGCTTCTTTTCTCACTCACGCAGAAATCCCAAAGAACAATTCTTATCTTCCCCTTGCGTTGGGCGTTTCATGTTCAAGGGAAGTGTCATTGATAAAAGGGACAAAATATTGCGCAAAGAAAATCGGACAAATTGAGACCTGCTCAGTAAACATCGGTATTTAATATGTTACAGAAAAGAGCAGAAAAACACTTTTACACCTGCTCGTATCATCGATGGTGATGATCCCTGTGGGTCAACAGACGACATATTGATTCTTCAGTCTCCGCATCTCATCAGCTACGTCAGGTCTTTCAACGACATAAAAAAAAAGGAATATCTGAAGGGAGACGAAGAACCATTTGCAACGAATGTACAGCTCGGGATGCTGGCCACCAGAAGCAAAGAGATGAGTGAGCAGTTACATCGCAGAACGAGCTCCGATATGGGAAAAGAAAAATGAATGCTCAGGTGAACCATTATGTGTGTGTGTCACCATTATGCGTGTGTGTGACACCATTATGTGTGTGTGCTCTAGAGAAACTGCGAGTTTAGGTTTCATGCTTGCTGAGAAGCCGCCAGTACAGCTGCTGTGTGTTGTGGTGCAGCATTTAACGGGCAGTAACAACAGTGAAAGTTAATGTTTCCAATTGTTGCGTCATCGGTTGAACCTTAAGGTGAAAAAAGCTAAACATTTTTGGCATCTCAAGCCTACACTACTGACGTAATCTTTGGAAGAGACGAATAGCGTGTTGTGTCTGTTTCGTATCCTTTGCCGTTCTTTGTTTCGCGACTGTTTGAGGAGGAAAGCAGTGCGACAGGGGCAGCCATTTCGAAGTGACACGACAACGCAATGCTATCAGAGAAAAGGCGGAAAAGAAAAGAGGAATAGATGAGCCAGCGAACGAGAACTGAGAGCAGACCCTTTAGGGCAAGTGGAGGCCTTAGACACGCCCCCGGACTCGATGAAAGATGCACGACATCTCGCCTTGTCAGCACGCGGAGTACGTGTTGTAACGCACGCCACGCTCGATTTCCCAATGTCGGAGACAAGATTGCGCAAGCCGCCTCTCTTCAACGAACTCGGGGAGTAAAAGAGCGGATGCTCCGTTTTAGAACAACGGTGAATGCGACGCGAGCGCTGACCAGGCTTCTCGGAAGAACACGACGGAAAAAGTAGCAGTATTAGGAGGGGGTTAGTGGCGCTGAGGCAGCTTAGGCCGTATTGCGCCAGAGAAAGGAACAAAGAGAAATAAAGAAATAAAGGAACGATTTGGAAACAGAAGAACCCGGCTGATGGAGTAGGGGAACCTGGGCCGTAAAGGATCACTTTTTGTTATCCGCTTTCTTCTCAGCTGAGTGGATGGAACAAGAATGAAAGGAATGATGCAGGTTGCGCTCACAATGGGCAATAGAGGTTTTCTATGTGTTGTCCGCGTGGCAGGAAGGGCACCTTCTGCTCACTGTCGAAACCAGGAGAACTTGGAGTTAAAGAATAAATCAGTTATGAATCACTACGCAGTATTGAGGATATTAAAAGGACGTTTTAGAACATAACGTAAGACTATAACAGAGAATTCGAGTTTAAAGAAAAAATGCGCAGTTCTAAAATAATAAAATATGCCTGTTTGGAAAAGACCAGAAGCCTAAAGCACTCAAGCTTACGCAGAAATGTCGAGTAAAACAAAGGTAATTAAGTCGTGTTAGTCGAAAGATTTAAAACAAGAATGAAAGATTTGTCATAAACATAGCTTGCATTCAAAACTTCTATGCCTATTTCCCAAGGAGCTTGAGAGATGAAGCTCACCAGCACCGTTGCGATTGCGTATATTATTGCTAATGGCCTATCGAGTAGCAGACGCTTTGTGAAATTGCCTAAAAACAGCGTCCAAGTATACAATTGCCAGATGAAGGAGAAATCAGAAGGATGGAATTCGGCTGCTGCGAAATAACGTTAAAGTATTTGAAAAAAAAACATCTCAAGAATATATGCGCTTTCTAAGTAAACTTCATTTTCATGTACCAACAAAAAGGGGGGAGGGCGTTTCCATATTTCGTTGAATTGGCAAAAAGGTCTCCGATTGCCAGGTAGCAAGCAACATAGGTTGAAATTTAATGTAATTTTGCTGAACAGAACATGCTGCTGTGGCTAGGCAGCTTGAACGTTATGTTCTAGTGCGAGGGAATCCTTTAGCTACCGCACGCAGATTTTGCGATGTTTCCAGCCCCGTAACAACAGCGCACAGGCACTCGCTCGCCGAGCACGCGGCCATTCGGTGCACTACGGCCGTACCAATCTTGAGTGATTCGTTGTGCCAAATAAGATGGGGCCTCTCAAGCTACTATCATCCTCAGAAGAGGATCTGCTTTAAAAAAGTATACATATCAATCTGGAGCCTCCAAGTACGCCGATACGCAGCGAAGAATAGTGCAGTGTGTACGTATTATTTGTAAATAATACTATATGCCAGCAGGCTTTCGCAGTAATAAAAAAAAAAGGACGGTGCGAAGAAACTGCGCCCACAAGAGGTGCCAGATATCGGCCGTCAGTGATGCGCAGCGAAGGTTGAGACGCATTCATTTGTTGACATGCTTTTAAAATTTCGCCGATCTCTTCGTAAACTAAAATGTTCATTAGTTCAGGTTATGTTCCGTAGTGCCGGGCTTTTGAATAGCCACGTTTTTTCTTTAAATATTAGACTGAGTTCAAATCTGCCCAATGATGCTTCGGCAGGTTTGAGTCCCGTCAAGTTGTTTTTATGGTCACAATAAAGTAATTATTATTATTTACTTCTGTAGCTTGTGTAGGCGTGGTTGAGGGAGTTAAAGGGTGGGTGGTAAGAATGTTATGCGTGAAATGCAGCCTTGCAGCATTTACTAATTTATGCATGGTACAGGCAAAACAGAACGTAGTGAACATGACTTGAGCAGTTTTTCATTTAAGCTACATAAATTTTCTGAATTTGTTTCAGACAGTTTTATATCGGCATGCGAGTAATTTTCCCTAACACAATATTTGCTACAAAAGCCGTATTAATCACACAGCAGTAATCTACATTCTCCTCTACTGAGCTCGCATATTCACTTTCTATCATAAAGAGGATTACTCACATTCGCCAACAATTTTTCTTCTCCTACACTTTTACTTTTTTTCGGACCTGTCTCAGTCTGCTTGTTTATTGATTATTGTTCAGGAAAGGCACCGGAGGGAACACATGCAAAGACAATAATCTGTTTCTGTTCGACGTCTGACAGGCACTCTTCCTGTGTCAGCTCATGAGGAGAAATGGCAGCTGTCAAATAAAATCGGTACTCCCGTATGCTTTTCAGGCAGATGTAGGAGAAAAACAGAGAACTGTGGAAAAGTGACAAGAATTTCTGCGTGGTAGCGAAATAAACCAACGCGAATGCAGAACGTCAACCTTCATCAAAAGGGAACTGCAGTCAAGCTAGCTTCTCGTCATACCGTGATTCACCAGCAGGCCGAAGAACCGACAAACTATGGGAAGAAAGAATGTGAAACATTCATAAAAAAACAGGGCGCCCTGTCAATTTCTTCCTTGGCAGGGGATGCCGACATATTGTGGTCGCTTATCATCCACCGGTAGTGCAAGCTCTGACGGGTGGCATATGCCCGCGGAAATTCCGCGCGTGATGGTTTCCTCGCTGTGAGCGTGCGGCGGCGAGATTGAATAGAATGAGCAAGCAGGACAAGAGACAGAAAGCGGAAAAGAAGAAGCGGAACAAGTCCACCTACAAGAAAGAAAACAGAAAGGAAAGCCACCCCATGTAGCAATCACTCTTTCCCCGGACTGATTCGGTGCCTTACGCGGAAGGATCTGCCCGCGTTCTCGTCTGTGAAAACTTATCAGCTATCCAGTGAAAACATTCTCCAGACATTTGTTCTGGACATTGAGCAGGGCTAAAAAAAAAAAAAAAACCTCCGTAATTATCTTATAAGCCATCTTTTGTGGCTGGTTAAGCATCTACAGCATTTGAAGTCTCTTTTTGGAGCTCTGGTCCCCTTCTGTCTAAAGTTATGACTCTCAGGGTTGCTACAATAGCCTCACTGCACGGTTTAGGAGAAAACCCTTTGGGCTTTTTGCTTTTGATGAAAGCTGTGCGTTGTAATTGCTAAGTATTGCACCGAATTAACATATACTAACGGCCACAATAATCAGCAACTAGGCTTAACCACATGGCGCCACGCATTGCTGCTTGTGTTTGCGGGGTCAACATCACGTGACTTGACGACACAGAATGACACTGCGAACGGCTTTTACGCGTTGGCTCTATCAAGGACAATGGAGTGCATATTGCCATCGCGCAAAACGGCGCGGTACAAAGAGAAGAAAGCACAGTACAAAACGCGGAACTTCAACTGAGGTTTACTACAAGGAAAACCACATTTATACAAGATTCGTAATCACACCTGATAGATAGCAGACACCATCACGTGACACTGGCACGCGGGCGCGCGTCCCACAAGTTTAATTCCTTTTTGAATAAGGATACGGAAGTGCTGCTTATGCAATGGTCATTTTCTTTTCTAATGCTGTAGGCTTCGAAAATTTCCCTCCTAAGCTGGGTCGGTAATTTTTTCAGGACAATTGAGTCGCGGAACCTTGGCGTGCAGTTACGGCAATGGCGACAATGTTTCGCCAGTAGTGAACCGAATTCTTAAAATCTTCGGTGAGTGTGTCTTTGGGTTGAGCTTCACCTATGAGTTGCCGTCGTAGGGATGCTTGCAGTTTTTAGACATCTCCATTGTTTCTAGTACTAGTGGAACGAAGGTGTGCTGGAGGTACCAGCCTCGCTCAAAAGAGGTATTTTAAACCACCAGTCAGCTCATTCCAAGCTTATAAAAAGGGGAATAGCAAAAAAACTGCCTGCGCGCCGCTCTTGATAAGTCTCGCCCACATGAAATGGAGCATAGCGTGCAATTTCAGTTACAGCAACTGACTAATGCGGGTTTCCCTTGTGAGATGGCCACTCCGGTGATAGAAGCCCTTGCCGAGGAAGCTCGATGCCCACCGAAGCACTGCCCAAGTGAAGAACCGCAACGCCGGAGATCAGTGGCTATGCCGTACTTCCACCAGATTTCCCCTCGCCTAAAAAAGTGGCCATGAAATGTCAGGTCCCGGTGGACTTCACGGCGCCCAAGAAGCTTTCGGGCATGTGCAATATGGTGCAAGGAAAGGGGAAAAAAAACGAGTGCCGCACTAAGCACGTAGACAAGTTCGTTCCCTGCAAAACAGGGGTGGTGTACCAAATACCCCTAACATGTGGGAATTGTTACATAGAGCAAACTGGACGTTGCTTTAATATTAGACTTCAGGAGCACCGCGCAGCCGTTGAGTCAATGGCGGGGGGTGGTGAACTGGCGAAACATTGTCGTCATTGCCGTAACTGCACTCCCAGGTTCTGCGATACAATTGCCCTGAAAAAATTACTGACTCAGCTTAGCAGGGAAATTTTTGAATCTTACTGCATGAAAATAAAAAAAAATGACCGTTTCATAAGCACCACTTCCGTATCCCTACCAAAGAAGGAATTCAGCTATCTAGATGCTAACTTGTGCCACGCGCTCCCGCGTGCCTGTGTCACGTGATGGTGTCTGCTGTCTATCAGGTGTGATTAGGAATCTTGTATAAATGTGGTTTTCCTTGTAGTAAACCTCAGTTGAAGTTCCGCGTTTTGTACTGTGCTTTCTTCTCTTTGTACCTGGTCGTTTTGCGCGGCTGCCATATGCACTGTATTGTTAACAATCAACTAGAACGCCTTTGCCTGTTACATGCTCTATCAAGGACGCAACGGCATCAGTCATGCCGCACATAGTTCGCAGCAGAAACAGCGCCTTGGTATGTCGCGCGCTTCCGTCGTCATTAACTGCTATGCTCACCTCGTAGACCATTGAGCCGAGCCAAGGGCTTGTCGGTTGAAAGACAAGCATGTGCCCTGTATTGAGTGATGAGCACGTTAACTTATCAGCTTACAGGATACTTTACTTTTTTGAGCTACAATGGAGTTATTTCTTTTAGCAACCCTTCTTAAATGACCGCGTCTTCTGCATTAAACAGCTTCAGCTCTTCTCATCGAGTTGTTCGTCTTCGAGCGGTTACAGTTGTCTGCTCTGAAATCGATGCTCTTTCGGAGTAAAACTTGGTGCCGGGCTATTTGGTTAGAAATTTCTTTGAAATAGGTTAGCGCTAAAAAAGACGAACACAAGGCGAGAGAACGACGACACGACACAGATGAGCGCTGTCGTGTCCTGAAAGGAGTAGCTTGTTTATGCTCCCTTAAGGCTCTCGAGCTCACTTGAAAATACCAAGCGTTGTAATTGCCGTAGTTATCTTGTTGAACTGAACACAGCGATAATCATTTGTAGAGGCAGTAGCAAACGTATACTATTGAAAACGAAGCTTGTCCCTGCAGCGACGTGAATACTTTTTCTAAAATCTCGAAAATTCAAATCGATTTTCAATATCTGGCTCTCCGTTATAAACCAAAATTTCCTATCGGAGAGCTATACGAGCACAGTGCACGGCGCAGCAAAACATTCAGAAGGGGGAACCTAAATTTAGATCACCACGATGGTCGAACCACGACCGATCTATCACAGAGGACATATTTTCTGCTTTCCCTAGCAATCCGTTATGGCGTATTTTCCAGCTCCTAGACGCAAGAAAAACGTATTTCTCTGAATCGAAAAAGAACCAGTCGAAGACAAGTTACTGTGTTCCCATTGTTTCCTTTGCGTTATTGAGGGGTGGAACGCAAAGAAAACAAGGACGACATAGACACAAAGGAAACAGGACGAGCGCTGGACTTCCCAATGAAAGTTGGTACACTACAACTGAAAGTTGGTAGTTCAGCGCTCGCGTTGTTTCCTTTATGTCTATGTCGTCTTTGTTTCCTTTGCGCTGCACCTCTCTATGATGCTTCACCGACCGGCCGATGTGAAGGTACTATTATCAATTGCATTCTGCTTTCATCCAACTCTTGGCTTTCGGTTCGCCTCCAGTTGTTTTCAACAAATGCAGCAGGCATGGACGAAAGTGGGGCCTAGTGCGCTGTAGCAGCAATCTCGCTAAAACAAGCGGCATCGATGAAGTATGAAATAAAAAATAATAAGTAAACACAAAAGTAAACGCGAGAAAATAATTTCCTGCGTGTTCGGCGCTCAGGGAACGTTAAGCCTGCCATCCAGTTACTCTCCTGAGACCCGAGATGAAAGTTAGTCTAGTATATTTGATAATAAAATGATAAGCCCGGTAGCCATAGAAGGCTTAGGCTCGTAGGAAAGTTGTCCTCAGCTACATTTAGAACTCACGCCATTATCGCGCGAGTGCTGTCGAAGTAGCATTGCAACCAGCCACTCGGATTGGATTGGAAAAACATTTAATTCGTCAGAAAAGGCAGAATGCAGACGATCCGTGCTAGGTGGCTATCAGTCCACGGCTGACAGCGACCTGGGTAGCCCATTCAATGACACGGGTTTGAACTCCCAAGTCTGAGCTGACCAACACGGCCTCCCACTCGGAAAACAGTGAGAGTCAGCGCGAGCATGTGCTACAGTTACCTGTGGAAAAGAGAAAAGCAACCGAGTTCACGTGCATTTCAACGTGTGTTGAAGCACGTATTAGCGTTAATTACAAGGTTACTAAAACACAGAAACACACAAGAGAGACGATGGCTTTAATTCCAATAAGCCACCGAAGTGCCACAATTCTCAATGTGCTGGACATCGCACAGCACACACTCGAATGTTCGAATTGGCGCGAAAAATATTTTAAACATGTTTCTGTCCCCAAATTATCACTATCTAAACGTTAGGAAAAATTCGATGGCAGAATTTGCATCTGACTTTACGAAAGTTTCAGCTATTTAGGAAAGAGGGGTAACGGAAAAAACAAAGTCAAGAGTGGAACAGTTGAACAAATCATAGTAGCTAGTAGAAAATGTTCCCACCAGTTCACATATTTTTATACAAATTGATGCTACATAGGATAACTAGAGAGGAGGTACAGTTGGGGAGGACGATAAAAAATTTCGTGCCGCGATGAAGCCAGCTGACTTTCCTTATCACGAGCTTAATCTTTCAAGGGCGTAAAGAAATAAAAAGCATTACAAAAAAAGAAGCTCGGCAGCCTGCCATATCAGCGCTACGTTTATGTGGTCTTTCTTTTCCTGTGTTCTCGCTACGCGGTTCTGGGAGCCTTACAGCCTGCCGTGGAAAACAACAGCATTTCATAATAGCAATTCTTCAAAAACTGTTCAAACCCTACAGAAAATATTAGAATAGTTTTGGAATAATTTTCAGTGTTGGATTTTTGATTTCTGCAGCGAACTGAATACCAGGACGTTTGACTCAGAATTCGAAAATATCGAAATTTTCTGCAGTCCTAGTTTTGATACTTCCCAAATGTACTTTGCCACCGCTCTTTGACGCCCTTTCTTCTTTTTCCCCCAGACAGGGAGGCGATATTGGGGGTATGGTTTTTCTGGACGTAATATAATTATGACAATGTTTAAGGAGTGTGTGCAGCTTTGTATTTTCTGTTTCCTCGTCATTCATTTTTTTTTCTTATCGCACGCACTAGTTCGCGAAGTTGACTTGGAAGTTGACATGCGTTGGAAGTTGACTAAATGCGGAGATAACAGCAAATGAAAAGATATCAACAGTGGAAACTCGAAGAAATATTTGAAATGTGGACTTGCCTGTGCCATCAGGGTTTCCGAAAAAAAATAAACTGCGAAGTATCGTGGATACGCATTAGTGTGGAATGAACTGACTGGAGAGGGACATTGATCGAAGATTGATTGATTACAAACGTCTTTATTTCTTCAATGTTCTCCGAACATGTGGGTGGACCGCCTAGTCCGGTAGTCCACTGGCTGCTGCTGCTGCGCTGGCCCTCCCCACCAGCCAGTGCTGACGGTCAGGATCATCGCTGAGCAGAATAGCCTCCCACTGCTCCTCCGAGGGGTTGGGAATGGGGTCAACTAAGGGATTATATTGGCATGCCCACACCATATGGTAGAGGTTAGCTACCGCCCCACAATGTGGACACTGTGGAGAGTATAGTGTAGGGTACCACTGGTGTAATTTAGCTGGTGTTGGGTAGGTGTTGGTTTGTAGTCTCCTAAGGGTGTTCTCTTCTAACTTGTTGAGGGATTTGTGTGGTGTTGGGTACTCCTTTCTGGCTGTTCTGTATGGCGCAAGATTGTCAGCATACACTGCTAAGCCTATTAGGTCGCGGCACCCGTCATGGTCATCAGGGGGAGACGTCCGGTATAGAAGAGCTCGGGCATGCCTGTGGGCGGCTTCGTTTCCTCCTGGTAGTCACGGAGTTAGCAGCACTCAAAAACGAGATAGAAAGTCTGAAAAAACAAGTGACCGCTTTAACAATCCAAAACCAAGAGCTTAAGCGAGCAACTACTAACGCAATAACGCCGGTAGCTCAGCCGACTCCTGAAAACCAAAAACAGCAGGCAGTACCTAGCTCCCAGCCTGCCTTAGGCGAGGTCTACCAACAAATCATCCAAGAACTGAGGTCCTTCAAGGAGGAGTTTCAAGCTTTTCCAATTTATGTGAACGCTCAATTCCAAGACATTCGAAATCAGATTGCAAACAACCGACGATACACGGAGACGGCAATTTCTGGACTTCGGAAGGAACCTGCGTATAAAAGGCATAAGTCGAAATTCGCTCGTACAATGCACGTGGACGAACCATCCGATACGGATTCAACATGCCAGCCAAACCTAGAGTAAAGATCTGGCAGTGGAACTGCCGGGGATACAGGAGAAAGCAGGCTGCTCTTAATCTCCTTCAATCTCAGGAATCTGACCCACCGGCAGCTATCCTAATTCAAGAACCCCACCTAATGCCTATGAAGCTCCAAGACTATGTGACTTATCAGCACGACCAGTTAACTGCCACGTTAGTGCACAAATTATACACTGCCATATTGCACGACACTTTCGAGCCGGATGTTGCGCACTGCTATATAACTATTCTTCCTCTCCAGAGAGGAGCGGCAAGCACGCACGTATTGAATGTATACAGCCCTCCAAAAGACAGGAACGCAAAATTGGGTTCCCTCATAAAGAAATTTCTGACCTTAGCGGGCCATGCCCCCTGCGTGATTGGAGGCGACTTCAACGCACCACACCCTTCATGGGGCTACCCGGCGGCGACACCGAAAGGCAGAAAACTAGAAGAAGTAGTGGCGCAAGAGGGGTTATCGATCCTCACCGATCCCACTTACCCTACGAGGCTGGGAAACACTGTCAGTAGAGATACATGTCCTGACCTGACGTTCACCAAGAACATACAAAACGCCATTTGGAAGAATACCGAACAGCACCTGGGAAGCGATCACTTCATACTCTCTCTGGAGATAAGCACAAACGCGTGCAAGCGCAAAATAGGTATCGCAAGAGTTACGAACTGGGACAGGTGGAGAAAGGCCCAGGCATCTACTGCAAATACTATTACCGACCTAGAGGAATGGGTTAAAGATGAGGTGCACTCTTTGAAAGCCTTTACAAAAGAGGTCTGCACGACAGAAGATTGCCCAGCGGTCGATCCGCACCTTCTACATTTATGGGAAGCGAGGCACTCATTGACAAAGAGATGGCGCAGACAACGGCTTAACCGCAAACTCAAGAAAAAAATAGAGGAGATAAACAAAAAGGCAGAATCCTATGCCATATCCTTAACCAGACAGAACTGGCATTCGCTCTGCGATGGTATTCAGGGGAAGCTAGGTGTGTCAAAGACTTGGAAGCTCCTACGTGTCCTAATTGACCCCAGCAGCAGCAAGTCGGCCACTAAAGACAGGCTCACGAAGATCGTACACACCACCCCGGGTACGGACACAGAGTTGATCGAAAAGCTCAAGACCAGGTATCTGTGCACGGACCAAGTCGTGGAACAGCCGGAGTATCCTGGACTGCCAAATCCCAAGCTGGACCTCCCACTCACGAAAGAAGAAATCAAAGCAGAAATCGCGGCCATGAGGAAAAATGCAGCTCCAGGTCCAGATCAAATAACAGCGAAGCTCTTATTTAACCTCAGCGATGACACCATCACCGCGCTGGTGGAATGCTTCAACGAGCAGCATTGGGCTACAGGAACGTTACCAATATCCTGGAAGACAGCCGAGGTTCGGTTCATTCCGAAGGCGAACAAACCCCTTAAACTGGATAATCTACGACCGATATCGCTGACCTCGTGTTTGGGGAAGCTCATAGAGAGGGTCATCAACACGAGACTGAGTAGATACTTAGAAGAAAACAACCTCCTACCTAATACTCAATTCGGCTTTCGCCCTCACCTATCGACACAGGACGCCCTCTTGATCGAAGAAGAGTTGTAGAACGAGCTTCTTTGTTGCGTCCTCTTTTCTGCACCTGTCTCCATCTTCTGCCCTGCTTTGAGCAAGCGATATTAGGCTCGTGCACGCTCGGGAAGAGAAAAAGGAATCGTCTTCGATTCTTCTGAGGGCTTTTTTTTAGCTTTAATTTTGCCGTAGAAATAAATCCTTTTCTTCTACAAAACACTACCTCAACACATTCTCAGGACTTAATGCATTCTTTGCGTGTTGTTGTTTATACTTCCCTACATAGCGCGAAGTGTTACTTATTTTTACTGCACTTTTCTCGTTTTGAGTAATAAACAATCTGCCACCGCATCAAAGAGTTTGTACGTCGGATATGAGTCCGCTGGCGACCCTTCGTGCAGCGACTACCAAGGTTATTTTATCGCAGGAACAGCGTGAAAGGCCGTTTTCAACCTCAGTTCAAATGCACGTGGTCTCAGTAAATAAATCAATTATTGGTCGTGCCTAGTAGTAGTGGGAGGAGCTAACCGGTTTTTTTCGCTCCTCATTTCATGATTAATTCGAAGATACCACCAATTATTATGCGCAAACTCTCTCTCTCTCTCTCTCTCTCACACACACACACACACACACACACACACACACACACACACACACACACACACACACACACACACACACACACACACACACACACACACACACACACACACACACACACACACACACACACACACACACACACACACACACACACACACACACACACACACACACACACACACACACACACACACACACACACACACACACACACACACACACACACACACACACACACACACACACACACACACACACACACACACACACACACACACACACACACACACACACACACACACACACACACACACACACACACACACACACACACACACACACACACACACACACACACACACACACACACACACACACACACACACACACACACACACACACACACACACACACACACACACACACACACACACACACACACACACACACACACACACACACACACACACACACACACACACACACACACACACACACACACACACACACACACACACACACACACACACACACACACACACACACACACACACACACACACACACACACACACACACACACACACACACACACACACACACACACACACACACACACACACACACACACACACACACACACACACACACACACACACACACACACACACACACACACACACACACACACACACACACACACACACACACACACACACACACACACACACACACACACACACACGCACACGCACGCACACGCACGCACACGCACACGCGCGCACACACACACGCACACACACGCGCACGCACGCGCACGCGCACGCACACGCACACGCACGCGCGCACGCGCACGCACACGCACAGGAAAACACCAGCAAAGATAGCTCAGTAACATTAAGGTGCAAGAAAAGCAATGCTAGCAGCCAATAATTCTACAGAGTGTGAAATGCGAAAACACAATTCGCGATTAAAATTTATCGGTAAAGAAGTGAAAGTTCATACATTACCTGGAAGTGATTCTTAAACTATTGCTGATATGCAGTGTCTAGTCACCATCAAGCTAAACAAGCCTGAAAGTTTCTCCTGCACTCCAGCATTGAGAGGGAGATCACTCCTAATCGACGTATATCAAAATGCCAAAGTACATAAAAGCGCGGATAAAAATATCTGGGAAATGAGTCACAATCTAGTGCTTTCCGCTTGG
Organism: Amblyomma americanum; assembly: GCF_052857255.1. NCBI lineage: Eukaryota > Metazoa > Arthropoda > Arachnida > Ixodida > Ixodidae > Amblyomma > Amblyomma americanum. The sequence goes on from NC_135498.1 coordinate 20,137,786, forward strand.
TGGCTTTATTAATGAACTCAGTTTTGTATCACAATTGCAGCATTTCATTTAGCTTTCCAGGATTAATGGCAAAAATACTTTTCTCAGGCTCTGAAGCAGCCTGAGAGCTTTCTCTACCTTCCCATGATTTCTATTAAAGCAGCAGGTTAATATACATCTTTTACCTCCTACAGGTTTTAGCGGCGGAGGTAGGCTGGGTAACAGAATTGTGCCTCAAGCTCTCTCAATCATTAACTTTTAACTGCAGCTACAGCCGAGCAGTTGCTGGAAGAACAATTGAACAGCTAATCCGCCTGCAGATTACAAGCTCAACCTCATCCTTAGCCACATGATCCAAAATATAAAATTTATAATGTTCTCCGCAAAACAGAACGCTTTGCAGCTGAGCAAACTCCTTCGATCGGGATGTGTGCTAATTTCATTAACACTTCACCAAAACCGCTCTCCTCCTACGATTTTTATCCTCATCTAGTCATATTTTAGAAAAGGCACACCCCATCCTCTATTTCACACCTTAACCCTACAAGTGGCTGTTTTACATTCAAATTATTTCTCTTCGCAGCCTCTACCCACAACACGCACTTCCCCATTAGATTCGGAAGCATGTACTAAGCCCTTCCGTTTGGTGCCACGTGCAAATGAGTGGAACCCGGATTAGAATTTGACAAAATGTCAGTGCTAATGGGATAGGAGAGAGAGTACTTCAATGCTCCTAGATAGAAGGCAGTAGCTGCTAATGAGACTACACCTCAGATGCCATACACTTCTTACCTTCTGATGTGCTTTTTAATGTACCGTCGTTTCACTGTAAAATTTTTTCAAGCACGCTGGATCGTGCATTTGAACGAAGCCTATAATTGGTGAATCTACACACCTTGATCGTTCGTTTACTGCCCTGAATTCATGGAAGCTTCGTTTAGTCTTCTTCGGTAGTTTCACAATAATGCCATGAGAGGAGGGCTGTGAAGGGGAGGGAGCGAGCGCCGCGTATAAAACGAACACTGAAAACCCGTGAGAAGCCGCTTTAAAGTAAACATAAGTCATGCATATGCACAACTCCTCTGTGACATGCAAATACTGATTACACAATTTTGAGTCTGCTTATCGCAATTTACCGGCTCAAGTGCCTCAGAAATGAATTAAGCGCGTTTGCAACGTGATCAAAGGGCGCTGTAAGATCACCTGGCGCAGGTCCCTGAACTGGCTTGTGTAACGTTAGGGCATGAATATTATTTCAGCATGCCTTAAAGGCAGTTTGAAAAGGAGCAGTCTTTAAATCTTACACAGAAAATCAAATAGTGTAAGTGTGTAAAGATAGAATTGAAAGAAAGCACAATTTACACAGGCCACTTTAAAGGCGTTTTTGCAGTTCTTGTGTTTAGTTTTCTAGCATGCTCTCTTACTAAAATGGTTGCCGAGGAAGAAAAAAGTGAAAGTAGTGACGCTGTGGCGCATTCAGCGTTCATTCATCCAACAGAGAACATTTTTCGCGATTATTCTGCATTGTGGCGCAGATGTTTTTTCTTGCCTAACTAGTCCTAATGCAGCATGAGTCATTTTTGAGCTGGGACCTGATATTACACGCAGGGTCGGCGTACTGAATGCAATACGATAAGAACATGATACCATCGGAGTGCAGGCTTGATACGCCCCGGCTATGAGAAAATTCCAAGGGAACTTTCAGAACTTTTTTTGTCGAAAAAATGATCTCGGGTGAATGGTAAAGGAAACCGGACATGAATCTTGCAGACGTTATGTTGCTTTTCTAGGCTCTTCAGGAAATAGCACGCTGAATTCAATATCCTAGCGGGGAAGCTTCAGCCTTTGCACCATATCCTGGGAATCAATTTTACGGTGACGGATTAAACAGCAGCATACCGCTGCATAAAAGTGGTCTTTGGGCGTGTATTTTTCAGCAAAATTTCGCCACCATGGATTCTTCGTGTGAAAGCATCGGAGAGAATTTCCAAGCCGACGTCTTTTTTGCTCTCTCATTGTATGGAAGGAAGGTCTTTACTGCTTTGCTGCTTTTTACGTGTGACATTTTTAGCATTTCCGATTGCCACTTTCCAAAATTCTCTCTTTGAGAGGTTCTAATGCCAGCCACATATAGAAATAAATATAACGTTGGGATCCCCAAGGCTACCATGAAGGAATTAAATATCATGCGCACTGACCGCTCCGTATATTAGCGTGCGAAGGGCGCTTTTTTTTAAATATTGATTCTCATAGCCTGAATCGCTTTGGGACGATAAACCCGAGAAACCAAACCAAACTTTCCTGCGTTACCAAACTTTCGTTTCATATCAGAAGAAAAACTTCCGGCGTGGAATCCCTGTTTTTGTTGTACAGTTTTCTTTCGCTCATAAGCTGCGTTTTTTGCCCGAACGGTATATGATCTAGAATCATAACCCTGGCAGACCAACCTGTAGTACTTCACCAGTGCGCAAAATAGGAGATAGCCACCATTTCCCTAGACGTCCAAGTTCGCTTAAGGAAGCTCGCCTCTAGAAAGACATTTGTCTTCCTGCAGTGTAAGACGCCGCGGAACTGCTACTGACAGACAAATTCGCACGGAAGTGACCAGCTTTCAAAGCTCCGCCGTAGCCTCGGAATTCTTCCAACAGGTCCCGTTATTTCACGCAGATATTTTCACAGGTATCTGAGTCTAATTGGCGGACAGATCATCCGAATATCTTTCAGCTCCGAGTCAAGTAACCGGCTGATATACCTTTGCAATATGTATCCTAGTGTAGCGTTTGCTTGTGCTGAAGAGATACCGAAAGTGCTTGTGTTGTCATTGTTTACAAATTAAGGTGTGATTTCGAAGCTTCACTACGTGACAGCGTCGAGGTATTATATCTGCAAAAGCTATTATAGCGTCTAGTTACTCTAAAGGAAAAGCCGGAAAGACATTGATTGCTAATAAAGGAAGATTTATCAACTCCTCTTGACTGCGGGATGATTGAGCTCAGTGTTCCCTTTAGGAGTTTTAGCCGGTATCCGCATAAACGTCTTCACCGAGCAAATTTTTTTTTACTTGTATTACCTCGTGGCAGTTACTGTGTTTTTCCTTTCCTCAAAACCAATCTCGAAAATTGGGCCAATTTGTGTTTTTTTGGTCGCCCTTTATGAAGATACTTCTTCTTTTATTGCGAAAACATTACTAGTCCGATTACGAGAAAAGCCAGCGGCGGCTGTGTACTCGGAGATGGTACAGAAAATCCCACTGATGGGTGATGGAAGAAAAATAGTGACGTCATCAAGCAGCCGTACGAAGCACACAGCCAGCCGAGCACCGCCACTTCAAAGAAACCTATGCATGCATTTTGTCAATATATACTCGGCACTAGCCCACCTTGATGCAACCGATCGTCGTACAGCGTTCTGGGTGGCATCATATGCGCGTTTCTGTAAGGGTGGATGTCAGTGAATCCAGGGACACATGTGAGCACTCTTAAGCGTCTCTGCCGAATTTTTTTTTCGGTATGCATATCAGATGTGTCGACACAGCTGTGCTTCTTTATTATTCTTCTTCCAACAGTGATGACACTGTTGCCTACCTCTGAATATTTTAAGCAGTTTCTATAGTAACGTTTAGGGCTATAGTATGAGACGGTAAATGTGTCTCTGCTTGCGCAGTTTGTCCAGTTCTTGCTTGTTTTTATGCAGCGGACTAACAGCCCAGTCTGAAAAGGATGCTGCATTAGTTGTTTTTTTTTCCATTAAAGGTACTTGTCTCCTACAAGTGATGAATGCAATATTGTTTCTGATCGTGGTGTTTTTTTACACTCTTTTCTAATCCTCCGGAAAACGAAAGAAGGTTAGTGTTTGGAGGAATCGGGGAACTGAAGTGTCAAAATCTAGCCCTCTACTTTACAATCTGCGGTTACAGCTGAAAAGCGGCGGAATTAAAACGAAACGCTGCAGCGGAAGAGTGACAAAAAATGAGCTTGAGCTCATTTTTGCATCCCACATTTATCAATCCGCGAAAAAATGAACTGCATTAATTGCGTGCTATTATGAAAAAGCTGGGTTGCTTGCGTTTTTCTTCATCGAGTCATGTCGGCGTCTGCAGTTCCAAAAGGGGCGGTGTACTTTGTAGGACCAAACAAGACGAAAAACAGCAGTGCGTGAACTTGATGTCTGCCAGCGATCGGTGGCGGCGCTGCGCTGGTACCTTCAAATTGAGCGTAAGTGGTCCTTTGCCTCTCTCATACGGGCCTTGAAAAAAGTGTGTCTTGGGAACACGACTAAAGTGCATTGTTAATCGAAAAGCTCTTCTATAACGACAACGGGGAATCCCAAAGGGTAGACAGCAAGAAAATGCTGGCAGACGAACATAAACAGGGTGACGAACTGTGCCTAATGTCGGTTTAAAGTACGTTAAAGTAAGTTAAAGTAAGTTCTATTTATTCTTATTACCCATTACGCTTATCTGCTTTATTTGGACATTACCGACGGAGCGCAAAAAACACGAGGACAAGAGCACACGGACGCAGCGCTGTGTCCGTGCGCTCATCTTGTCCTCGTGTTTTTTGCGCTGCGTCGGTAATGTCCAACCAACTTGCCCAAGCTTCCACTTTGTCTGTCTATTTGGCTTGCTGCAAATTTTGTGGCCACTTTGATTCTGAAAGCTGTGGTCCTGAGTATGTTGTTTTAACAATTATGCGTGCATTTTCAGCCATAGGGAAAAGTGCTGAATTAACTTTGCTCGTATTATTAAACAAAACCAAGTCGCGATTTATGAACTATGGCCCTCTGGGCCAGCAGCAACATTTAAATGCAATATTAAGCCTACGTTTTAACTCATGTATCAAGGACACAGACGCCCAAGCGTACACCATGTTTGTATCACTCTAGCTTAGATCCCTCCATTGGTACCCCCCCCCCCCCCCCCCCCCTACCTACCCTTTCAAACCAATACCTAGCAGAAAAGCTACATCTTCACCCGGAAATGGATCATTGACGCCATCGGCTTTTTCTTTGCTCCCTGGTGCCCTGCAATGGAGCATATCTTCCTCTCGGCAGGCTCACAGGCCTGGTAATCGCCCCGATCACCTCTGTATTCTAGCGTAGGCTACAAATAGATTAAATATGCATTTTACCATGGCTATGAGGTAGACGTCTAAAACTTTATAAATGATGAATGTCCTAGTAACTTGGCTCTAACGGTGTTTCGGATAGGTAATAGAGCGTTGTGCCTGGTGCGGGCTTTCGACGTCAAGCACTCATATCTGCGCTTCAGTGGAAGGTGCAGAATCGCAGGCGCGCAAATGCTTGTGGTAGCTTAGGTTTACTTATATATTTTAATTATTTATCTGAAACACTTTCAGGGTCATAAAAGCATTAAAGAGGGAAATGGTTACACATAATGAAAACAAACAGTGGACACGGCAACCCCGTCGTGACAATGTCAACTGATGTGCCACTATTTGTGCAGGTACTTACCGGATTCTTTTCCATCGCCTTGGGCCGTGCAGTAAGCGCAGACAGCGGCTTCAATCGTCACCCAGCTTCTGCCGATGCCTTTCGACTGCCGTGCGCGGGGGGCGTACATTTTTCACACTGCGAGCTGCTGTCGTGGCACGTGGATACTGCCTTCTGCGCACCCTCTTCGAGCACAGTGACGTCATCCACACTTCCAGCCCGGATTTTGCCTATAAAAGGGACGCCTGCGCCTTCCATCAGCAGTGGACACGGCAACCCCGTCGTGACAATGTCAACTGATGTGCCACTATTTGTGCAGGTACTTACCGGATTCTTTTCCATCGCCTTGGGCCGTGCAGTAAGCGCAGACAGCGGCTTCAATCGTCACCCAGCTTCTGCCGATGCCTTTCGACTGCCGTGCGCGGGGGGCGTACATTTTTCACACTGCGAGCTGCTGTCGTGGCACGTGGATACTGCCTTCTGCGCACCCTCTTCGAGCACAGCGACGTCATCCACACTTCCAGCCCGGATTTTGCCTATAAAAGGGACGCCTGCGCCTTCCATCAGCAGTGGACACGGCAGCCCCGTCGTGACAATGTCAACTGATGTGCCACTATTTGTGCAGGTACTTACCGGATTCTTTTCCATCGCCTTGGGCCGTGCAGTAAGCGCAGACAGCGGCTTCAATCGTCACCCAGCTTCTGCCGATGCCTTTCGACTGCCGTGCGCGGGGGGCGTACATTTTTCACACTGCGAGCTGCTGTCGTGGCACGTGGATACTGCCTTCTGCGCACCCTCTTCGAGCACAGCGACGTCATCCACACTTCCAGCCCGGATTTTGCCTATAAAAGGGACGCCTGCGCCTTCCATCAGCAGTGGACACGGCAACCCCGTCGTGACAATGTCAACTGATGTGCCACTATTTGTGCAGGTTGGTGGACGAAAATATTGCTGCCGTAGCAACTGCCTTTTTTTGATCGTGTTGCCGTGTCCACGCACATTGCTGGTTTGCTTTAGTGATTGTATCTCAATTGTAGGCCTGTTGCTGAAGTTATCCGGTGATGTTGAGGAAAATCCTGGCCCGGATACAATGGAAATGATTCAACAAGTAATTGCTTCTCAAACTGAAATCCTCAGCAAATTAAGCGAAATACAGGAAAACCAAACATCGTCTGAAGCAAGAATCCTGGACATGCAATCCAGGCTGTCTGCTATAGAACAAAAGCTACAAACCTTTGACGAGTCTCGGGATAGGCTTTCGAAACTAGGAACTTTTGCTGAAAGATGTGAAATAGAAATGACTACAGTTTCGAGAAAACTTGATGAGTTGGAAAACCGCTCGCGGCGCAATAACTTGATTGTACGCGGAGTCAAGGAGGAGGAATCAGAGAGTGAAGAGGACCTACTACAGAAAGTAAACAATGACATCTTTGATAAAATTCTGAAACAAAGGGTGGACACTATTGAAAGGATTCACCGACTTGGAAAGAGGGAACCAGGTAGAGACCGTCCGATTATTATTAAACTTACTGACTTTAGGGATAAGATGAAAATAATGAGTAACTGTTTCAACCTAAAAGGCACTCAATTTAGTGTAAATGAAGATTTTTCTAAAAGGGTTGTGGAAATACGGAAAAACCTATGGAACTCCTGTGCCGATGAACGAAAGAACGGCGTGAAAGCTAAGTTAATTTTTGATAAGTTAAAAGTCAAGAATACCTTATACGCATGGAACGAGGAGACCAAGCAGCGGTTCAAATGCCAGGTTGCCACTAGCACTAGCAATGAGTGACTAAACAATCATAAGACGGTGTGCTTTAAAATTATAAATGTGAACGCTAGTAGCATGCTTAACAAGGTTGACGCCATAGAAAGTATATGCCTTGAACATGAACCCGATATTATGGTAATCACAGAGACATGGCTACATAAAGATATTAGAGACTGTGAAGTTGCTCCCCCAAACTACTCCATAGAACGAAAAGACCGTGAAAGGAGGGGTGGCGGTGTTGCAATACTGTTCAAGAGTAATATAGTATTCTCAGTTATAGAAGGGTTTGATGATTTCGAAACTGCATGGATTAAAACCAGACTGAATGGTCGTACTGTCTTAGTGGGTGCTTTCTACAGAGCTCCCAATTCAACCATAGACGTGCTTGATAACCTAAAAAGGTTACTGGACCTAAATGTACACTTTGGTGACAATATTATGCTGACAGGTGATTTTAATTTGCCAGGAATTGATTGGATGTCGCTTTCTCCCGGCAGAGTTGATACAGCTAGCAGTGAACATCTGATCGAACTCGCCTATTGCTATGGCTTGACTCAGATTGTTGAAAAGAGTACGAGAGTATGTACGACAACATCCTCGATACTAGACCTTGTCTTTTTGTCATCTGGTCTACTAGAGTTTTTGCTGAGTTGTGATGTTGAAGAAGGATTGTCTGACCATAAAATGGTGATTATGTCGCTCAATATGACTCACGAAATATGTCACAAATCTTGCAGAAAGACTGTTTTGAATTTTGCGGCTGCTGATGATGTCGGATTACTGGACTACCTTGAAATCTCGTTTGATGAATTCATGTGTTTATATCAAGACGGACTTGGCACAGATAAGTTGTGGGATTTTTTTGCAAACATGACAGCGAAAGCAATTGAGATGTTCATTCCTAAAACCACGAAAATAACAAAAAGGAAGCATCCTTGGATTAATAGAGACATTATTCACAAAAAACGACAGCTCAAAAGGAAACGAAAAAGATGCTCACAATACCCAAGCCCTGAATTAAAAACCTCCGTATGTCGTATGAGCCAAGAGTTAAAGCGACTCATCAAAGAAAGTAAAAATACCTTTTACAGTCAGACTCTCACCAGATTTCTTACTGAAGCGCCCAGTAAGTTCTGGCGATATATAAATGGCGGCGGTAAACCTCACCATTCTAATGAAGAAGAGAGCCCCCAGAGGGCTGAAAGTTTTAATTCATTTTTTGCATCTGTTTTCACTGAAGATGACGGCGAATCACCGTTTTTTGAGCCTCCAGGTTACCCTCCTATACCCGATTTAGAAATAAGTGAAGAAGGAGTTCTGAAACTCCTTTTGGATATCAACACAAAAAAGAACTCAGGACCGGACGGTATCCCGAATGATTTCTTATATAGATATGCAGAGTGGAATTCTAAATTTCTTACCAAAATCTTTCAATTGTCTATCGACAGTAGTTGTGTTCCCGTTGCCTGGAAATGTGCGAAAATAGTGCCTGTGCATAAAAATGGTCCCACTTCTAACGTTGAAAATTATAGACCCATTTCCCTCATTAGCACGTGTTCCAAGTTACTCGAACATATTGTGTACGCTCACTTATCAACTTTTCTTGAGAGTAACAATCACCTATTTGTAAACCAGCATGGCTTCCGCAAGGGGCTTTCTACCATCACTCAACTCACGGAAACTGTACATGATCTTTCCCAGTCAATTAATTCCCGCATGCAAACAGACATCGTAATTTTGGACTTTGCAAAGGCGTTTGATAAGGTTTCGCACCCTAAGCTATTACTAAAAATCAGTGCCATATTTAAAAATGAAACTATATCTAAGTGGTTCAGGTAATATATTTCGTCTAGAGTACAGTATGTTCAGGTTCAAGAGTATAAATCCAACATCATGCCAGTCGATTCCGGTGTTCCCCAGGGCAGTGTTCTGGGCCCTCTCTTGTTTTGATCTTCATCAACGACTTGCCTGTTGGTTTGAGCGTTCCAGTTAGACTGTATGCAGATGACTGCATCGTTTATAAACAAATTAATACTTCAGAAGATCAGTCAGAACTCAATCAAAACTTGCAGAAAATACATGAATGGTGTAAGGTGTGGCAGATAATAATAAATTCAAACACAACAGTTTTTATGACCATTACAAGAAAGAAAACTGTCCTTGATTACAGTTACAGCATTAATGGTAGATTACTAACTAGAGTAACTAATTTTAAATACCTTGGAGTAACACTCACATCTGACTTACGCTAGAATTCACACATAGATAATGTATGTACTAAGGCTTCCAAGGCACTCTGGAGCTTGAGACGCAATATGTGCAGTGCAACTCCTGAAATAAAAAGTCTGGTTTTCAAAAGCCTAGTTAGGCCTATCCTCGAATATGCAAAAGTTGTCTGGGACCCGTACACTGCTTCCAACTGTTCTAAGCTGGAAAGAATCCAGCGTCTCGGAGCAAGGTTTATATTTAATAGGTATCGTTATTCTGATTCTCCAACTTCTTTGTGTAAATCTGCTGATTTGCAAACACTTGACATTAGAACCAAATGCGACAGACTCAAGTTTCTTTTCCAGATCGCTAACCACTACTTGAAAATCGATCAAACAAAATACTTTGAAATTAAAACAGGGGAAACATCACGCCATCGTCACAGTTTGTACATCCCAATGCCGCCTGTCAGAAATGATTGCTTTAAATTTAGTTTTTTCCCGAGAGCCATTAAGGAATGGATTATGTTACCAAACTCCGTTGTCACGTCACAATCACTTAGCGAATTTTTAGATAAACTGCACAATGTTTTATGTTCTGCTTGATTTTTATGACAATGTTTTTGTTTTGTTCAAGTGGCAAACACAATTATGTATGAAATTTAGTGTTGATCTCAGTATTTGTTTGATGTGTTCTTTTTCTGTTTTAAGTTTGATATCCACTCCTGTAATAGCCCGCCCAGGGCTGACAGTATGAATAAATGAAATGAAAATGAAAAAAATGTGCTAGTTATACAAAATTGACAAATTGATTCTTGAATAAACGATGATCGTCAATTAGTGCCCGCACGGTGGTGCCAATAATGCAGGAAGGTGATTCCATAATTGGAAGGTCTGGGGTTAAAAAAAAGAAAGTAAGTTTTAATTTTGCAAAATTGTACTCCAACCTTGTGAGTGTGATCAATCCGCGGTTACACGTACTGTGGGAGAAAGTAAATAAATAAATAAATAAATAAATAAATAAATAAATAAATAAATAAACAAATAAATAAATAAATAAATAAATAAATAAATAAATAAATAAATAAATAAATAAATAAATAAATAAATGAAATGATGCGACTTGATGAGAGGAATGGTAGACCAAGGCCAGGTTTCTTAGTCGTTAAGCTTGCAGTTCTGTTCTAGTTGTAGAAAACGAAAATAACAGAATTATTAATGACAAAGCACTATTCCGATGGGTAAACTCCAAGCAAGATCTTGCGATATTTGTGGGATCGGACTAAGTAGAATAATTAAACAAAATAAATAACTAAATATCCGCGACTGGCATTCTGCCCAGTGGCGGCGCGAACAGATCAGCTTCGCTGGACGCTGCGCGAGTGCACTTTGCTGCCGCCACTTTCTTTTTTTTTAAACGCGCTTTAAACAGGACATTTATTACAATCAAGTAATGCTCTATGTACATTAACTATGTACAAACCATAGCGAAAACAATCGCATATCAATACAGTGCATAATATGACACACCTAAACAACCAAGCACGAGAAATAACGCAAGAGAGAGAGATCACTACTGCATCATAATATGACTCACCTAGGCAACTATTTTTTTATTTCTTTAAATAAATAAATAAATCCACTAGAAAAAAGACAATGAATTGCACAGCACCAGGAGTGGTTGCCACTCTAGTTCAAATTCAGTCTGGGCATAAATTTCTTTTAGATGAAGAATCATTCTGCTCAGTGGTGTTTTGTAGAAACATCAGATTCACAATGTCGGTCCATCATGCGCTTTTTCGAGAGGCTGTGAGTACAATCAGAAAGAACATGTCTAAAGGTTTCCCAGCAAATGGCAGTGCCAAATAGAGTATTGCTTTCAATGTTCGCTGCAAGAGTGCGTTGAATCTTTGCAATCAGAGAAACAATGCTCAATCGTTTCTGGACACTTTACTCTGGACACAGAAATGCCTTTTTTTCTAAACATATTTTCACAGGCATAGTCTTGGTGCTATGTAGATCAAAGAAAAATATCTTTATATAGGGTACAGCCCCGCCGCGGTGGCTCAGTGGTTAGGGCGCTCGACTACTGATCCGGAGTTTCCGGGTTCGAACCCGACCGCGGCGGCTGCGTTTTTATGGAGGAAAAACGCTAAGGCGCCCGTGTGCTGTGCGATGTCAGTGCACGTTAAAGATCCCCAGGTGATCGAAATTATTCCGGAGCCTTCCACTATGGCGCCTTTCTTCCTTTCTTCTTTAACTCCCTCCCTTAACCGTTCCCTTACGGCGCGGTTCAGGTGTCCAACGACATATGAGACAGATACTGCGCCATTTCCTCTCTCCCAAAACAAATTATTACTATTATTATTACAGGGCGAAAGGGATATTTGACGCACTCTTTTGATTTCATCATGTCGCGGTAAACCAAAATGCGTACAGCGTACATGGGCGCAGGAAAGAGCACACAGGAGGACAAACAATTAGGAGGACACACAGCTCCGTTGTCCGTTGTCTGCCAGCGCTGTGTTTCTCGGAATGTTCATTAAGCAGCTTGTCCAGCAACGCCCCTTGCTCCATCCTTATTCGCTTGCTGTTGTGACGCTCAGAATAAAGCCTTCAGCGGCTTACGAGCAAATGTAATCCTAGGCGTAGCATCCACGTTTCAGGGGTGAAAAATGCAAAAAAAATAACAAGACGATTGCGAGCGTGTACAGTGAATATTTCATCGTTAGCTTTAGCGTGAAAGCAAAGAACGTTCATAGTACTCTAGCCTAAGCTACTAGTTTCCCCTCTGATACTCAGGCACATGTACTGCGACACGTGCAACCTTGAGGACCGCGCCTCTTCCGCACAGTTTCGCCGGCTTTCTTATCGTACATACACAACTGCAGCCGGCCGCAGCAGCGTACTGGCGTTCTGCGCAGTTTGCCGAGCGAGCCACCACCAAGGGCTCTCCAGTCAAAACATAAATACGACATGCGGTTACGGACACGCAGAATTTTTCGCCATGGTAAGGTCTAAGCTGCGGACGGCGTCGACACCGACTGGGGAACGAGCTAAGAAAATGCTGAGGTTCTGCGCACGGTGCTGCCTATTTTTTTTTTTCAACGCGGCCGTTTTTTGAAGAAATTGCGTAGGTGAATTTTGCGCAGCACATTTCGCTTCGCGTAAGCAGCTGCACGGATAAAATGCCCACTGAAGAAACTGACGTTTGGCTCCTAAACGTCCTGTACGTGACTTGCAGGACGAGCTATTGCCGCTAGTATAAGAAACTACCACCAAGTCGCGGCCTTCTCAAAACTACTCTTTCTGAGGTTTCGCGTTCACGCGACACGGCGCTATCGGAGCCCTTGACGCGCGTGGTGCACACGACAAAGCTCGGCGGAGAAGGAAGGAGGCGTGGAGAGGTAAAGGGTGAAGGGAGAAACAACCAAGGAGGAGAGGCGAGTCAACCTCCGGTTGGGAGGCGCCTTCGCAAAAAGGGACGTCATGGCCTCTCCTTTCTGGTTTCCTTTATCCGCGTTCAGGCCGGCTCGTCTGCAACGAAACGAGCAACTCTGGCCATCTTCAATGGGAATCAGGTCGGAGTTTCGTCGTTCCCGTACTTGGTTGCTTCCTTACCATATGGCTGCTGCGAAGTGTGTGTAGTGACGACATTTCCGCACCGCCCTCGCAGACGTCTTAGGCGCCTGTTGTTTCTTTTGACTCCCATAAGCTTGTTCGGAGATTTCAATGTTACTTTATGAAGTTGAAGTGGTTCCCTGAGCTCTTACTTGCACGGACACCAGGTATGGGTTGTTTTGCAACTGCTTCTATATCGTTTTCGCTTCCAATTATGCGGTATACACGAATCGATCAAAAGGCTCAACGCGGCCGGCCCGCGTTCATGGCAATCATCTCACAATAATTGTCGATTATGCATCTAGCGATAAAGTTGTGAACCATTGTGGACAGACGCTGGCATATGGGTTGTTGCAGTCTGTTTGGTTTTCGCATAGGTCGACGAATTGGCGCCCCAATTTTTTCTGTTCATTGTTTAGGTTACAGAAAGCAGCAGTATGCCTACAGGACACACTGACACATCGCATAGTGACTTAGTCTTTATAGAGTACTGCTGTTAAATCATCGCCAATGCTTAATACAACGGGTCAATAAGTCGCTTAATTGCTCATTCCCGAAGCTACGGAGGAACATCTGGATTGCTGAGGTATTCGACCAAAACAACTCACACCACGAAGACAAGCACGCGCGGCCACGACGGGCTCAGTGTGTCTCTCCGTACAGCGCCGGTGTTTTCACAGAGAAGTGTCATTGCAGCGCGCCTTTTCCTCGTTCGCTTTATTTTCATTTTATGAAGTTAACTGATGAGGCGTACATAAATGAAGGGTGCCTCAGTGTGTCTCTCCGTGCTGTACAGGTGTTCCCTCGGAAAAAAATGTCATGGGGTCGCTTCCGTTCGCTGTTTGCTACAGTTTATTTTTTATGAATGAATTGTTACAGCAGATATATGAATAGTACCTGAGCATGAGTGAATAGTAAAACAAAATAAATTCGTTCATAAAGATTTGGAACCCGTGAGCTAACTGCTTCAATGAGTTATATTAATCTTGCATTTTTTCACAACTTGATTTGAGGCATCCTTGAGTTGTGTCCCCATTTTCTTCTTTTTTTCAGGGGAAATATTCCAGTCCGCACTCTGGTCTATATATAGCATGGATGTTGGCACAAAATGAGCTCAGCATCATGACAGTCTCTTAGAGCGGTGCTAGTTCACATCACCACATCGATGGCTGGCGGGACAATCGTGGCTTACCCAAGGCTCAAGGGGCAAGATGTCACCGAGCTGACACCAGACAGCTACCACGACGTTCCGATAAGCGCTGTAGGACAGAAGTGCAGGTCCATACTCGCCTTGGGCTTGGACATACCCCAGCTGCTTCTGAGACCGCCGGGCTATCGCGATTGGCGAGGATTGGCAATATTGGCAGGGTTCAGTTGTGACGAGGTTGAGGTCCTCAGGGAGGAGGGGAAGAGCCCTACGGCCTCTCTTCTGGACCAGTGGGAAGCACGGTCAAGCCTGCATACGGCAACTGTTGGACAGCTTGTGCAGCATCTGATGTGCCTGGAGAGATACGATGTTCTCGGCGCCACTGAGACAGAGCTTCGTAAGAGACATGTAAATCCTCAAGCATTTCAATAACCTTAAGGGCCCTTTCCAGGAAACTGTTGGAAAGAAGTTTTTGCATTGGTGTTCTTTAAATTGAGCGGATTTGGTGGAATTTATTTATTTTATCTTATTTATACATACTGCTAATCCCGTTTGGGATTGTTGCAGGAGGGCAAAATAGGGTTAGTAATAACAGTTCAAAAAATACATCATTGTTGTGAAGATCGACAACTAATAGTAAGGGTAAAGCAAAGGCACGGAAATTAACTATGGAAATACAACCAAAAATACAACAACGCACAATAACAATACAACGAACTGTATCATAATCATATCGAAACAAGGCAAATAATCTCACAATAGGCGTCATGACAGAAGTTGCATCGCAATAGTTCCGAAAACAATACTGGTAGTCTGTGTATACCTGAACAAAGTTAACATTAAAAAGGCACACAGAATAGGAAGCAATATTAGCAACACAGAAAACACACACACAAAAATATTTGCTAATTAAGTACCGAGCTCTCGATAGCAGCGCTGAACTTTCCTAACGATGAGCTGCTAGTTATTGAAGGGTATAGACTGTTCCATTCACAAGTGGAAAACGGAAAAAATGAGTATTTTAAGCAGTCAGTATGGAAAGGGTACTCAAGTGTATTAGAATGTTTGTGACGCGTCGATTTTGCTTTAGAAAAGGAAATATATTTAGTAACGTCAAGTTTTAATTGCTGGCGAATTAGTTGATACATCATCTTGTGTCGCGCGAGTTTGCTACGTATTTGGAGTGCTTGAATCCCCTCACGTTTCATTATTTCTGTTGGTGAGTCAGTTGTTTGGTATTTGTTAAATATAAATCTGACAGACAGGAAGGTATTCGTGTCAGTGCTACTACAGCTCTAGAGGGCTGAAAATGACCTTATGGACTTCAATCTTAAGGTGGATACCACTGTAAGATAGCACACATGTTACTGAAAGCCGAAGGCGACTTTTATATACTAGGTCATCACTGTTATTACCAAAGATCAGATTTAAAACAAAACATTTACTGGATAAGCAAATATTAGAAAATGAGACGTTTTTCTTTCATTGGAAGAAATGATGCTGTGCTGGCAGTGGTGGTGGTTAAATTTTTTTTAATGTTCAAAAAGAGAGTTTGGGAGTCCTAAGACCCCGCTACATGGTCGGTATCCTTAATCCGGGACACCGCAAGACGAGGCCTCGCCTGGCGCGCGCTTTACCAGAGCTCTTTTGTGACTCCATGGTGGAGCAGTTGAGGATGGCTGTCTCCCACGCCTCCTACGGAACAAAGATAAATATGAGTTGTACGATTTTGTATAGCTGCAAGGGCTAATGGCGAAGATTAAACGACGTGCTTCTAGGTAACGTGATTTTTGAGCGCAGCTCGTGTGGTACTCGAACCGTACACTCTAAACACCAAAGGAGTAAAAAGAGAGTAAGCTGTCCTCTCGAGCACTCCCTATAGAGGAAGCTGTCCTCTGGAGCACTCCCTATATAGGGACCTCTGGAGCACTCCCTATATAGGGAGCACTCCCTATATAGGGAGTGCTCCAGAGGACAGCTTCCTCTATAGGGAGTGCTCGAGAGGACAGCTTACTCTCTTTTTACTCCTTTGGTGTTTAGAGTGTACGGTTCGAGTACCACACCAGAGGACTCCCTTTTATAATAGGGAGTGCTCCATAAGACAGCTTACTCCCTTTTTACTCCCATATATTCGTATTCGTGTTTAGAGTGTAGGCGACCGTGTACGGATCGCGCAGTGCCGAACGGAGGCAGCTGACGGCCAGCACGTTTACAGAGCCCTACCCTGGCGCCATCTCTGGCGAGTGACGCATACCTTAACGATGACGTCACGGGCGAGCAGACGTCAGCGCCGGCAACTCTCATGCCACGGGTCACCGCCGCGCAACTTGCCTTCACGCTATAGCCATACGCTCCTCCTCCGCTTTCCTCCTCGCTCTCTCTTCGCTATGGCCGTTTTTCATCCTCCGTTGCGCTGCACGATGGGTTCAGCCAATTATGGTGAGGCACACTGCTCAGACGGGGAAAGGGCGCTCTGAAATCGGCATTGATAGGCTCATCTGCAGGAGGCGCACTGTGTTTTCTGGGCCCGACAAAGATTTGTAAATTAGCGCAGTCGCAGAAAGAGAAAAAAACAAATTCCATTCAGATGTTTTGGCAATGTGCTTGCTGCCATTTGGGCCTGTCGGTACTGAAATTCTACATTTTCAAGTGACTCATGTTGAGCTTCTTCGTGTAGCTGCCTTTTTCAGCATATTGTGCTCTTTTTGAACGTCCACCTCAAGCTTGCTTGCATTGACTCATAAATGAAGGTGTATTTCTCGGGCTTCTTTATTTTTTAATGTTGGGCTTGTTTCTTTAACCCCTTCGTAGCATGTGTGAGCTTGAATGAAAGTGTGTTTGTTTGCTGCAGTATAAAATAGCCCACAATGACAGTGTGAGAATATTGCTAGCGTCTTTTCTTGCCTCCAATTCGATATTGTTATCCTGGCGTCGCCAAGTTTCAACATTGATAACGACAGAGTTTCTTTGACTGCAGTGCTTAAATAGAGTGGGCTCAGCCACAGTGCCTTTAGCATTAAAAAATAAGGCTAGACCATAATATAATTCTACACTATACCAGTGATATAGTAAGTAAATCATTACAATAAAACCGTCATCTACTTTTCGTAGGTGTCTGCGAAAATTAAACTCAAAAAACAGTTGCCGCACTTAGCTGAAAAGCAGATGACACAAAATTTTGCAATAGTGTATTGATGTTAGAGACTAATTTGTTGGCAATCAGGCTAGATTACTTTAACTGCTGTGTAAATATGGCCTTTGAAGCTGTGTATGTCTTAAATGGCAAAGGTGGCCTTAAGGAATCCCCGAGTGTTTTCATAGCTGAGGCAACTTGTTTTTGCGTTTTGTAGGCTCGGATCTTCCTAAAAGGTAGCAGATAGTTTTATTGCTTAATTTTAATTAGTTTCCTTACCTTATGGCTTTTCAGGACAAGACGTTGAATTCTACCGAAAAAAGCAGACCGGTGAACCCCCAGGTTTGTAGATAAATTTTATGTGCTTTCAGGTGCATCTCATTTAGACGAGAACAAATTAGTCTGAGAATAGTGGACTTAAATTGTACTTCTGTGTACATTCATTTGCTACCGGAAGTTAGAAATCGTTTTACATCTTGTTAGTGCTTCCGTTTGGTGGAGCTATTTTTCGTTCAGATATGTCTCGCTTTTAACTGTATACGTCGTGCCCAGCTCACTAGAAATTCAATAGCTAGTTTGATGTTGTGTTGTTATATATTGGTTACGCTGTTTTCTCTCCTTTGTTTGCCAAGGAGGATGGAAAGTAAGTTGCTGAACATTTGAACATTTCACGACGTCATTCAGGTACCCACGAGAAGATCGTCACATACTAACTAAACCTGTTGTTTAAGTGGCTGGAAACAAACTTGTGGAATGCAGAGAAACTTCAATTTTGCGGTGGATACACAATAAGATCACAGATATGTTATTTACAGCCAGACGACACGTTTTTAAACTAGATTACCACTGTGATCAACAGAGACCTTTGGTTTAAAAGAAATTATTGCGACATAAGTAAATATTTGAAGGCTAAATATTTGTGTTCCACTGGAAGAAATGGTTGGTGCAGTGAACAACCGTGAAATAAATATGAGTTCTACGATTTTGTGCAGCTCTAA
Source organism: Amblyomma americanum (assembly GCF_052857255.1). Taxonomy (NCBI): domain Eukaryota; kingdom Metazoa; phylum Arthropoda; class Arachnida; order Ixodida; family Ixodidae; genus Amblyomma; species Amblyomma americanum. Next base: position 20,156,093 of record NC_135498.1, read on the forward strand.
GGGTTGTGAGGGTTTACCCGCCTGAGCAATGCTGTGTAGTTGGAGGCCAACAAAAGATTCGCAATGTAAATTCACAGGAGGAAAAAAAATTCTATACATGATCTGGCGTTTGTTTGCTGGCACTTTTGCCTGTGCGTACTACAATTGCAGTTTTTCGACTGAATTATCAACAACTTGCTCATGTAGCTTCTTTTTTCAGTAAAATAATGTAGTCTGAAAACATGTACGTATCAAACTTGCTTCGATTAAGTCTCGCATAAATAAAGTGGTCTTTCAGGGTACTTCCAATTTTCTAATGATGACCTTGTTTCGTTTACTTGTTCGCAGCGTATGTGAGATTTAACATACCATTTCTGCATTTACTGTACGATGAGAACAGTCAAAACAGGCTGGGTGGGAGCACTGCCAACTTCTTTCCTTGCTTCACATTAAGCGAAGTTATTCTGAGCCCAAGTTTCCACACTAATAAACGTAGAGCCTGTTTGAGGACAATGCTTAAAAATAGTTCCCTTAGCCACCGTGCCTTTAAGAACAACAAATGAGGGCGGACCATGATATAATCTGCCGCTGTAACATTATTGTTGCAAATAACTCGTTACCCAGAAAACATCTTCTATTTGCCAGTGGCTATGAAAATTCACTCGAATTAGCCAGTTCATATATTTAGCTGAAA